>NC_135989.1:13613524-13731024 GCF_053455715.1 Rhinoraja longicauda
GGAAGAGTTTGGAGAGAGGGGGCAAGAGTTATGGTCATAGCGAGGGTAAATCGATCCCTCCACGGGACCTCTTGCTGGAGGCAGCAGAATAAGTGGCCACTCCCCCCAGATTGGGCGCAGTTTCTCTGGGGTGGGAAGATGTAGGTGGCTTCACTCCTCACTGGAAGACCAACCAATGCTTTCAATATTTCCCAGGTCCCCGGCAGGTTTGCTGCCTCGGGCAATATTGTCAAAGAATCTGATGGGTAAAATGTCAAAAATCAATTGTCGCCGAGCCAAGGATTGGGTGGATGCCAAGTGGCATTGGCCCTGTGTGGCGTGCAATGGAACCAGGGTGTTTACAGTCCCAGACTATGGATCCCCTCAGACAATAGACAATAGGTGCAGGAGGAGGCCATTCAGCCCTTCGAGCCAGCACCGCCATTCAATGTGATCATGGCTGATCATCCTCAATCAGTACCCCGTTCCTGCCCTCTCCCCATAAACCCCCTGACTCCGCTAGATGCAGGGAAAATGTTCCCAATGTCGGGGGGAGTCCGGAACCAGGGGCCACGCAGTCTTAGAATAAAGGGGAAGCCATTTAAAACTGATATGAGAAAGAACGTTTTCCCCCAGAGCGTTGTGAATTTGTGGAATTCTCTGCCACAGAGGGCAGTGGAGGCCAATTCACTGGATGAATTTAAAAGAGAGTTAGACAATAGACAATAGGTGCAGGAGTAGGCAATTCGGCCCTTCGAGCCAGCACCGCCATTCAATGTGATCATGGCCGATCATTCTCAATCAGTACCCCCGTTCCTGCCTTCTCCCCGTACCCACTGACTCCGCTATCCTTAAGAGCTCTATCCAGCTCTCTCTTGAATGCATTCAGAGAATTGGCCTCCACTGCCTTCTGAGGCAGAGAATTCCACAGATTCACAACTCTCTGACTGAAAAGGTTTTTCCTCATCTCCGTTCTAAATGGCCTACCCCTTATTCTTAAACTGTGTGGCCCCTTGTATCAGGTTATAGGATAAACCTCAAGACAAATGTCCACGAACCTTATTTCCAAGAGCACTCAAAATCTAAGCATCCATCCGCAATCCAAGGTTACAGCAGAAGAGCAATCACTTGCGGAGGAAAGGAACTGCAGACGCTGGTTTACACTAAAAAAAACACTCAAAACGCTGGAGTAACTTAGCGGGACAGGCAGTCTGAAGAAGGGTCTCGACCCGAAACGCCACCCATTCCTTCTCTCCAGAGATGCTGCCTGACCCGCTGAGTTACTCCAGCATTTTGTGTCTACCTAGTGGGACAGGCGGCACCGACATAAAATGCTGGAGTTCATTCATTGCACCGTATTAATTTAACCGAATCGTCCCACCACAATCAGACAGCAGTCCTAAACTACTATCTATGTCATTTATGTATCCTCGTCTCTTGTCTTACATTCTTTGTCTTTGTTGACGTTGCAAGTGGAACTGCAGAGATCCAAGAAAAGTTTTAGACTTGATCTGACAATAAAGTATTATCGTATCGTTTTGTTGGTGGCCCTCGGACTATCTTTGATCAGATTTTACTGGCTTTATCTTGCACTAAACGTTATTCCAATATCGTGTACCTGTACACTGTAAATGTACAGTGAGTTTGTCGATTGTAATCATGTATTGTCTTTCCGCTGACTAGTTAGCACGCCACAAAGGGTCTTCCACTGTACACGTGACAATAGACTAAACTGAACTAACTAAACTAATTTAATTTGAACATAAGAAATAGCAACAGTGGAGACACAAACTGCTGTAGATGCTGAAATCTTGCGCTGGAAACAAAGTGCTAGTAGACACAAAATGCTGGAGTAACTCAGCGGGTCAGGCAGCATCTCTGGAGAGAAGGAATGGGTGACGTTTCGGGTCGAGACCCTTCTTCAGACTCGAAGAAGCTGCCTAACCCGCTGAGTTACTCCAGCATTTTGTGTCTACCTTCGATTTGAACCAGCATCTGCAGTTATTTTCCTTCACGGAGTGCTGGAGTAACTCAGCAGGTCAGGCTGCATCTCTGGAGAACATGGATAGGTGATGTTTAGGGTCAAGTGTGAGGAAGTGTCCCAATGCTTTAGTCTGAAGAAGGGTTTACTGAAGAAAGCACAGCTGTGATCTTCAGACTTTACACCCAGTGAAGACCCACCCCCACATCTTTTCCAACTTTCTCCCCCCACTATATAAATCTGAAGAAAGTCCCGACCTAGAACGTCACCTATCTCCGTCCTCCAGAGATGCTGCCTGACCCGCTGAGTTACTCCAGCACTCTGTGAAACGTCACCTATCCATGTTCTCCAGAGATGCTGCCTGACCCGCTGAGTTACTCCAGCACTCTGTGCTCAAGACTTTAAACATTAGAGATACAGCATGGATACAATGTGCCACTGAGAACGCAATAACCAGAGATCACCCCGTACACCAACACTATCCTACACACCAGGGACTATCCTACACACCAGGGACTATCCTACACACCAGGGACTATCCTACACACCAGGGTCTATCCTACACACCAGGGACTATCCTACACACCAGGGACTATCCTACACACCAGGGACTATCCTACACACCAGGGACTATCCTACACACCAGGTACTATCCTACACACCAGGGACTATCCTACACACCAGGGACTATCCTACACACCAGGGACTATCCTACACACCAGGGACTATCCTACACACCAGGGACTATCCTACACACCAGGGACTATCCTACACACCAGGGACTATCCTACACACCAGGGACTATCCTACACACCAGGGACTATCCTACACACCAGGGACTATCCTACACACCAGGGACTATCCTACACACCACGGACTAACCTACACACCAGGAACAAGTTACAATTTTTCAAGAAGCCACGTAACCTACAAACCTGTACGTCTTTGGAGTGTGGGTGGAAACCGGAGCACCCGGAGAAAACCCACGAGGTCACACGGAGAACGAACAAATTCCGTACAGAGAGCACCCGTAGTCAGGATCGAACCTGGATCTCTAGCGTCGTAAGGTTGATCAGTTGTATAGTCTTTTTCTTTCACTGGATAACATGCAAACAAAGGTTTTTCACTGTACCCTTCCACTGAAGGAACACCTTATCCAACCACTGAAACCCTTCTACTATTTATCTTGCACTGAACATTATTCCCTCGATCACGTATCTGTACACTGTGGATGGGTCGATTGTAATCAGCACGCAACAAACAGCTTTACACTGTACCTCGATGCAGGTGACAAAAACTAAATTACCTCAGTACACGTGACTATAATAATAATAATCTCCAGCACTTTCTGATTTTATTTCAAATTTCCAACATCTGTAGGTTTTTTTCCTAATTAATCCATGTATCTCCTATGCATCCATCCCACATTGCAACTCTCCTGCAGTGTCAGAACATGAACCTTATGATAGTTTTGTCCTCAATAATACTTTATTGCCACATGTTCCTAGGGACAGTGAAATTTTTTGTTTTGCATAAAGTTCAGTAAAATCATACAACAGATGAGCAAAACCAGTTTAATTTACGTAGAAGAAGTGTCTCGAACCGAAACATCACCCATTCCTTCTCTCCAGAGATGCTGCCTGACCCGCTGAGTTACTCCAGCATTTTCGACAATAAACAATAGGTGCAGGAGGAGGCCATTCAGCCCTTCTCGCCAGCACCGCCATTCACCGTGATCATGGCTGATCATCCACAATCAGTACCCCGTTCCTGCCTTCTCCCCATACCCCCTGACTCCGCTATCTTTAAGAGCTCTATCTAGCTCTCTCTTGAAAGCATCCAGAGAATTGGCCTCCACTGCCTTCTGCCTTCAGTTTAGTTTCAGATCAGTTTAGTTTATTGTCACGTGTACCGAGGTACAGTGAAACGTTTAACGTTGCGTGCTAACCAGCCAGCAGAAAGACAATACGTGATTTCAATCGAGCCCTTGGTACAAAAGTGCAATGGTTGTGGTATAATAGTAGACTGAGACAGTACTGACAAAGTCTCCACGATTCTGACGCCAACGAAGTTTCAAAGTCCTGCCTTCTCCCCGTAATCTTTGACACCCTTACTAATCAAGAAAGAATTTATGAGGAAGAAATTGGTGCTAATAATCTGGAAGGCGCTGCTTGAAGAGCTGGTGGAGGTGAAAACTCTCACGTGAGGCACAGTGGTGCAGCGGTAGAGTTGCTGCCTTACTGCACTCACAGCGCCAGAGACCCGGGTTCAATCCTGACCACTTTTTTTTTCTTCTTTTTTTTTGAGTTACATCAAGTTTTATTGAGAAACAACTTTCAGTAATTGATTTATTCACAAAATGCTGGAGTAACTCAGCAGGTCAGGCAGCATCTCGGGAGAGAAGGAATGGGTGACGTTTCGGGTCGAGACCCTTCTTCAGACTGATGTCAGGGGAGCGGGACAAAGGAAGGATATAGGTGGAGACAGGAAGATAGAGGGAGATCTGGGAAGGAGGAGGGGAAGGGAGGGACAGAGGAACCATCTAAAGTTGGAGAAGTCGATGTTCATACCACTGGGCTGCAAGCTGCCCAGGCGAAATATGAGGTGCTGTTCCTCCAATTTCCAGTGGGCCTCACTATGGTACTGGAGGAGGCCCGTGACAGAAAGGTCAGACTGGGAATGGGAGGGGGAGTTGAAGTGCTCAGCCACCGGGAGATCAGTTTGGTTAATGCGGACCGAGCGCAGGTGTTCAGCGAAGCGATCGCCGAGCCTGTGCTTGGTTTCGCCGATGTAAATAAGTTGACATCTAGAGCAGCGGATGCAATAGATGAGGTTGGAGGAGGTGCAGGTGAACCTTTGTCTCATTAATTGACAATGTTTCAGTAATTGACAATGGATTGCATAGAACAGTGACGCAAAAGGTCGAAGATGGCAAGTAGACATATTGCACATCTTTTGGGAGGTCTGTAGTTTAGATCGATGGTTCTTGGGGTATATGGCAGCACAGTTGGTGAAGTCAACTTGCTCATTGCAAAGTGTTTGGACAAAGGCAAAGCATCTATAGGCAGGGACAAGCCTTATAATGCAAGGTAACATTTCTGGCAAGGTCTTTGAGGGTGAAAAGGTAGTGAAAATCTTCAAAATATTTAACAAAATCAAACTTGTGACAAGATGTCTCGTAACATTTCACAGAAATGCTTTGAGGTAGCACGGTGGAACAAAGGTAAAGTTGTTGCCTTACTGCACCAGAGTCCTGGCTTGGCTTCGACCCTGACCACTTTTTTTTTCCAATCCTGACCACGGGTGCTGTCTGTATGGAGTTCGTACGTTCTCCCGGTGACCTGAGTGGGTTTCCTCCGAAATCTTATTGAAACGTATAAGATTATTAAGGGGTTGGACACGTTAGAGGCAGGAAACATGTTCCCAATGTTGGGGGAAGTCCAGAACAAGGGGCCACAGTTTAAGAATAAGGGGTAGGCCATTTAGAACTGAGATGAGGAAAAACTTTTTCAATCAGAGAGTTGTGAATCTGTGGAATTCTCTGCCTCAGAAGGCAGTGGAGGCCAATTCTCTGAATGCATTCAAGAGAGAGCTGGATAGAGCTCTTAAGGATAGCGGAGTCAGGGGGTATCGGGAGAAGGCAGGAACGGGGTACTGACTGAGAATGATCAGCCATGATCACATTGAATGGCGGTGCTGGCTCGAAGGGCCGAATGGCCTCCTCCTGCACCTATTGTCTATTGTCTATTGTCTATCTTCAGTTTCCTCCCACACTCCAAAGACGTGCTGGTTAATTGGCTTGGTGTAAATGTAAAATTGTCCCTAGTGCGTGTAGGGTAGTGAGGGTTGGCAGATAAAGTGCTGAGAAACGGGATTAGTACTTGAAGCAAACACAGGTACAATCCCTTCAGCCAACAATGTCTGTGCCAAATATGATGCCAAATTTAACTAATCTCTTCTGTCTGCATACAATCCATTTCCCCATAATCATGTGCCTATCTAAAGGCCTCTTTGATGTTAGAGGAGATGCAAGTGAAACTCGGTCTCACCTGGAAGGGCTGTTGGATGGATGTGAGGGAGGATGTCTAGGGAGGTCACTTTGATGTCAAGATCAATTGATGGTAGACACATAATGCTGGAGTAACTCAGCGGGTCAGGCAGCATCTCAGGAGAGAAGGATTGGGTGATGTTTCGGGTCGAGACCCTTCTTCATTTGACGGTGATCATTTGGACTACATTTCATGATGAATCTCTATTGCAATGTCGGAAACTTGCACAACCGATTCTTTCATATTTTCTTACGACTTTCATTAGTTCATAACTACATAGGTCATCGGAGCTGAAGTGGGCCTTTCAGCCCATCAAGTCTACTCTGCCGTTTCATCATGGCTGGTCTATCTTTCCCACTCATTCCCGTTCTCCTGCCTTCTCTCCTTAATCTTCCCATCATTTTGAACGAAATGGTTTTGTCTCTCAGGTTTGCGCTGAATTTTTGAGCGTTAGTTTTTCATTTTGTTTAGAGATACAGCGTGGAAACAGGCCCTTTGGCCCACCGAGTCCGTGGCGACCAGCGTACACTGGTTCTATCCCATACACCAGGGACAATTTACAGACCTACAAACCTGCAAGACTTTGGAACGTGGGAGGAAACCGGAGCACCCAGAGAAAACCCACACGGTCACAGGGAGCACGTACAAACTCCGTACTGACAGAACCCGTAGTCGGGATCGAACCCAGGTCTCTGGTGCTCAGCAACTCTACCCCTTTAATTTTAATATGTTCCCCTTTCTATAGCCTCAAATCCTATCACAAGCAATGGAGAAGGATACTACCATTAGTATGATTTGCATAGTTCTCCCAGTCTCCCACTCAGGAACCTCTATTTAGTATTTAATTTTAGACAATAGACAATAGGTGCAGGAGTAGGCCATTCGGCCCTTCAAGCCAGCACCGCTATTCAATGTGATCATGGCTGATCATTCTCAATCAGTACCCCGTTCCTGCCTTCTCCCCATACCCCCTGACTCCGCTATCCTTAAGAGCTCTATCTAGCTCTCTCTTGAATGTATTGAGAGAATTGGCCTCCACTGCCCTCTGAGGCAGAGAATTCCACAGATTCACAACTCTCTGACTGAAAAAGTTTTTCCTCATCTCAGTTCTAAATGGCCTACCCCTTATTCTTAAACTGTGGCCCCTTGTTCTGGACTCCCCCAACATTGGGAACATGTTTCCTGCCTCTAACGTGTCCGACCCCTTAATAATCTTATACGTTTCGATAAGATCCCCTCTCATCCTTCTAAATTCCAGTGTATACAAGCCTAGTCGCTCCAGTCTTTCAACATATGACAGTCTCGCCATTCCGGGAATTAACCTAGTAAACCTACTAGTTTTTGTCTGGTTTATTATCACGTGTACAGTGAAAAGCTTTTGGTAGCGTGTGATCCGGCGGAAAGATAATACAATTCTGAAGAAGGGTCTCGACCCGAAACGTCACCCATTCCTTCACTCCAGAGATGCTGCCTGACCTGCTGAGTTACTCCAGCATTTTGAGTCCATCATCATTTAATTGAATTCCGTTTGCCATTTTCCCGCCTTCATTCCCATCCTGCTAACCTGCTGTTAACCTCGAAGAAATCTCTCCTCCTTACTAAAATTTGGTACAGTTTTCACTTTTCATGAATGCTCCTACTAGGGTCATAGGTTCGTAAGTGATAGGAGCAGAATTAGGCCATTCAGCCCATCGAGTCTACTCCGCCATTCAATCATGGCTGATTTATCTCACCCTCCTAACCCCATTCTCCTGCCTTCTCCCCATAGCCCCTGACTCCTGTACTAATCTAGAATCTATCTATCTCTGCCTTACATATATCCACTGACTTGGCCTCCACGGCCTTCTGTGGCTAAGAATTCCACAGATTCACCACCCTCTGAATGAAGAAATTCCTCCTCATCTCTTTCTTAAAAGAACGTCCTTTAATTCTGAGGCTGTGACCTCTAGTCCTCAACTCTCCCACTAGTGGAAACATCCTCTCCACATCCACTCTATCCAGGCCGCTCACTGTTCTGATCCACCAAGATGCTGCCTGGAATGGAGAACTTTAGTTATAGAAACATAGAAACATAGAAAATAGGTGCAGGAGTAGGCCATTCGGCCCTTCGAGCCTGCACCGCCATTCAATATGATCATGGCTGATCATCCAACTCAGTATCCCGTACCTGCCTTCTCTCCATACCCCCTGATCCTTTTAGCCACAAGGGCCACATCTAACTCCCTCTTAAATATAGCCAATGAACTGGCCTCAACTACCTTCTGTGGCAGAGAATTCCACAGATTCACCACTCTCTGTGTGAAAAAAAACGTTCTCATCTCGGTCCTAAAAGACTTCCCCCTTATCCTTAAACTGTGACCCCTTGTTCTGGACTTCCCCAACATCGGGAACAATCTTCCTGCATCTAGCCTGTCCAACCCCTTAAGAATTTTGTAAGTTTCTATAAGATAGGGGACATATAGGATAGGCTGGGCTTGTTTTCCCAGGAGCTAAAATGACTGAGGGTTGACCTGGTAGAGGTGTAGAGAAGAATGAGGAGGAGATAAGACTTTGCCTTCCATCACAGTGAGGGTGTGCCTAGAGCAATCACTGTGATGGCTGTTTGTGTAAAAATTGTGTAAAAATTGTATCTGTGTGTCCTGTGCTTTTTGTTGTCTACTGCCGGACCCTGACGTGAGAGGACGCTGGCGTTGTTTATTCGCCGCGTCTCCGTTAGGATAGTTTGTCTGTTTGTTTTTATGTTTGATTGTTTATGTAAGCGCTTTGAGCTTCTGGAAAGGCGCTATATAAAATAAATGCTTATTATTATTATTATTATTATTATTATTATAAAACGACGAGGAAGATAGACTGGGTAGATATCAATCTCCACCTTTAAAATATCCATTGAGTTGTCCTCCACAGCCGTCTGTGGCGATGAATTCCACAGGTTCACCACCCTCTAAGTAAAGTCTGCCGTGTACACCAGACAGGACAGCCTGGAGTTGCATCAATGTGCAGTGCTGGGTGGCTCACAATCCTGGCAACACACAGCTGTAAGACAAAACCCCTGTACCCTCGCTGATCGGAAGCGAGCTCAGCAGCTTCTGTGAGGTCGACGGATACCTTTTGCGTACATTCCGCTAATTAAACGGAGAGGAAAATCAATCCCCCACCATTTAATCAGCTCCCTCCAACGTCGCCACGGCGCCTCTATCTGTTGGCAATTCATTCTGATGAATGTCCACAGTTACGCCATCTGACCCAGTGCCAGATCAGGGCAAGGTGCCCAGGGATTGTGGAGCCCATCTTGTAGCTATTCTTCAGTGCTCTGCATTCCCATTAGACCTGGGCATCCTGTTCACCGGCCACAATGGGTCCAGAACCAGGGGCCACAGTTTAAGAATAAGGGGTCGGCCATTTAGAACTGAGATGAGGAAAAACATTTTCAGTCAGAAAGTTGTGAATCTGTGGAATTCTCTGCCTCAGAAGGCAGTGGAGGCCAATTCTCTGAATGCATTCAAGAGAGAGCTAGACAGAGCTCTTAAGGATAGCGGAGTCAGGGGTATGGGGAGAAGGCAGGAACGGGGCACTGATTGAGAATGATCAGCCATGATCACATTGAATGGCGGCGCTGGCTCGAAGGGCCGAATGGCCTCCTCCTGCACCTATTGTCTATTGTCTAATGGTATGTTATTGCCCCATGCCAAGTGTCGTTCAGCGTGGAAACAGGCCCTTCAGCCCAACTTGCCAATGCCGACCAACGTCCCATCTACACTAGTTCCCTCCTGCCTGCGTTTGGCCCAAATCCTTCTTATCCATGTAACTAGTTACAGTGAAGACAGACACAAAAAGGTGGAGTAACTCAGCAGGACAGACAGCATCTCTGGAGAGAAGGAATGGGCGACGTTTCGGTTAGAGGCCATTTTTCGGACATCACCCGTTCCTTCTCTCCAGAGATGCTGCATGTCCTTCTGAGTTACTCCAGCTTTTTGTGTCTATCTTCAGTATAACCCAGCATCGGTTTAAACCTTCCTACACATACCGAGTTACAGTGAAATTTGTTTTCTGCGCACAATTCAGAAAAAAACCTTACTATACATGAGCACAATCTGAAGAAGGGTCTCAAGCCGAAACCTATTCAGTTTCGGGTCGAGACCCTTCTTCAGACTGAAGACCTGAAACGTCACCCATTCCTTCTCTCCAGAGATGCTGTCTGCCCCGCTGAGTTACTCCAGCATTTTGTGTCTATCTTATACACAAACAAAACCATAGCCAAGTACAGAATGTAGAATGCAAGGGTGTACAGCATAGGTTTACTAGGTTAATTCCCGGAATGGCGGGACTGTCATATGTTGAAAGACTGGAGCGACTAGGCTTGTATACACTGGAATTTAGAAGGATGAGAGGAGATCTTATCGAAACATAAGATTATTAAGGTGTTGGACACGTTAGAGGCAGGAAACAAGTTCCCAATGTTGGGGGAGTCCAGAACAAGGGGCCACAGTTTAAGAATAAGGGGTCGGCCATTTAGAACTGAGATGAGGAAAAACTTTTTCAGTCAGAGAGTTGTGAATCTGTGGAATTCTCTGCCTCAGAAGGCAGTGGAGGCCAATTCTCTGAATGCATTCAAGAGAGAGCTGGATAGAGCTCTTAAGGATAGCGGAGTCAGAGGGTATGGGGAGAAGGCAGGAACGGGGTACTGATTGAGAATGAGCAGCCATGATCACATTGAATGGCGGTGCTGGCTCGAAGGGCCGAATGGCCTCCTCCTGCACCTATTGTCTATTGGAACTGCAGATGCCGGTTTACCAAGGAAAGACACAAAAATGCTGGAGTAACTCAGCGGGTCAGGCAGCATCCCTGAAGAACATGGATGGGTGACATTTCGGGGAGGGACCCTTCTTCAGACAATAACCTGTCTCTTCCGACTATTTCAGATTTCAGAGTCTAATGAAGGGTCCTGACCCAAAACATCACCTATCCATGTTCTCCAGGGTCTGACCCACTGAGTTACTCCAGCATTTTGTCTCTTTCTATACCCAAGTGCAAGAGTACAAATCGAAGGTATTTATTCACAAAATGCTGGAGTAACTCAGCAGGTCAGGCAGCATCTCGGGAGAGAAGGAATGGGTGACGTTTCGGGTCGAGAACCTTCTTCAGACTGATGTCAGGGGGGCGGGACAAAGGAAGGATATAGGTGGAGACAGGAAGATAGAGGGAGATCTGGGAAGGAGGAGGGGATGGGAGGGACAGAGGAACTATCTAAAGTTGGAGAAGTCGACGTTCATACCACTGGGCTGCAAACTGCCCAGGCGAAATATGAGGTGTTGTTCCTCCAATTCCCGGTGGGTCTCACTATGGCACTGGAGGAGGCCCATGACAGAAAGGTCAGACTGGGAATGGGAGGGGGGGTTGGTGCTCAGCCACCGGGAGATCAGTTTACAAGGATAATTAATTACACTGAGACTGCACGCCATGTTTCCAACAGCATGTATCACCCTTTAATTCAAAAGTTGTTAAAAAGGTAGAGTCAGAAGTTGTGTAGGAATGAAACTGCAGATGCTGATTTACACCGAAGATGGACACAAAATGCTGGAGTAACTCAGCGGGACAGGCAGCATCTCTGGAGTGAAGTTTCGATCCTTCTCTCCAGAGATGCTGCCTGTCCCGCTGAGTTACTCCGGCATATTGTGCCTACCTGTTAGAGTCAGAACTCGGCCATAAAGATCCTTTTCCTGCGGTCAGGGTTGCAGAGATCGACCTGGAAAAGGCAATGTTGTCGGAGTTAACAGTGGTAAGAGTCAAGAGAGTTTAATAAGCACCAGGGAACCAGAGCAATGAGATCCATATTTGTAGCAACTTTACAGGCACATTAAGTCCAACAACAAATAAATATACAATAAATTATCAGTATTCTAGTAAACCAGGCCATGAAAGTACAGGCGAACTCTCAGTATGAATGACGATCAATATCTCTGGTTTCTCTTTCTCCTGGCTCTCAGTCTGAAGAGGGGTCTCGACCCGGAATGTCACCTGTTTCTTTTCTCCAGAGGTGCTGCCTGACCTGCCGAGTGACTCCGGGGAACGTTGGACAAAGGGCCGGGAGGGGAACTGGGAGGGTCCAACTTTCCTCATCTTCAAAGTGGACAGTGTGGTCGTAGAGTAGGGGGGCAGGAGAAATTGGTCGTAGAGTAGGAGGGCAGGAGAAATAAATCACCAGGGTCTCTTCTACATCCCGCAGCTCCGCTCTTGCTCCCCCTCCCCCCACTCGCGACAAGGACAGAATCCCCCTCGTTCTCACCTTCCACCCCACCAGCCAACGGATCCAACAAATCATCCGCCAACATTTCCGTCACCTACAACGGGACCCCACCACCGGCCATATCTTCCCATCCCCTCCCCTCCCTGCGTTCTGCAGAGACCGTTCCCTCCGTAACTCCCTGGTCCACTCGTCCCTTCCCACCCAAACCACCCCAACCCCGGGCACTTTCCCCTGCAACCGCACGAGATGCAACACCTGTCCCTTTACCTCCCCCCTCAACTCCATCCAAGGACCCAAACCGTCTTTCTAGGTGAGACAAAGGTTCACCTGCACCTCCTCCAACCTCATCTATTGCATCCGCTGCTCTAGATGTCAACTTATTTACATCGGTGAAACCAAGCGCAGGCTCGGCGATCGCTTCGCTGAACACCTGCGCTCGGTCCGCATTGACCAACCTGATCTCCCGGTGGCCCAGCACTTCAACTCCCCCTCCCATTCCCAGTCTGACCTTTCTGTCATGGGCCTCCTCCAGTGCCATAGTGAGGCCCACCGGAAATTGGAGGAACAGCACCTCATATTTCGCCTGGGCAGTTTGCAGCCCAGTGGTATGAACATCGACTTCTCCAACTTTAGATAGTTCCTCTGTCCCTCTCTTCTCCTCCTCCTTCCCAGATCTCCCTCTATCTTCCTGTCTCCACCTATATCCTTCCTTTGTCCCGCCCCCCTGACATCAGTCTGAGGAAGGGTCTCGACCCGAAACGTCGCCCATTCTTTCTCTCCTGAGATGCTGCCTGACCCGCTGGGTTACTCCGGCATTTTGTGAATAAATTCCTCATCTTCAAGGTCTGCTGCGGGAGGTGTGGCCTGGGGCACGAAGGCTGAAGGCCCGGGGAGCAGAGAAGGACATCTCGCTGGTGAACCAAATGAGATGATGGGCCTTCATGTCCAGCTGCAGCTTGGACTGTGTAAAATGGCTCCAAGACCATATGGACTCAGTACGCCGTTTCCATGAGTGGGGCACTTAATCAGGGATTGTCTTCATGTAGGGCGATAACCTCGCTGATTATTTCTGCAAAATATGTATTTCACTACGGGCGCCGTCTGTACGGAGTTTGTACGTTCTCCCCGTGACCTGCGTGGGTTTTCTCCGAGATCTTCGGTTTCCTCCCACACTCCAAAGACGTACAGGTGTGTAGGTTAATTGACTGGGCAAATATAAAAATTGTCCCTAGTGTGTGTAGGATAGTGTTAATGTGCGGGGATCGCTGGGAGGCACGGTCCCGGTGGGC
The DNA here is from genome assembly GCF_053455715.1 of Rhinoraja longicauda. Taxonomy (NCBI): domain Eukaryota; kingdom Metazoa; phylum Chordata; class Chondrichthyes; order Rajiformes; family Arhynchobatidae; genus Rhinoraja; species Rhinoraja longicauda. Next base: position 13,627,067 of record NC_135989.1, read on the forward strand.
CGAAGGGCCTGTTTCCGCGCTGTATCTCTAAATCTAAATCTAAAAACTCCAAAAACGTGCAGGTTTAACATAGAAACATAGAAAATAGGTGCAGGAGTAGGCCATTCGGCCCTTCGAGCCTGCACCGCCATTCAATATGATCATGGCTGATCATCCAACTCAGTATCGCGTACCTGCCTTCTCTCCATACCCCCTGATCCCTTTAGCCACAAGGGCCACATCTAACTCCCTCTTAAATATAGCCAATGAACTGGCCTCAACTACCCTCTGTGGCAGAGAATTCCACAGATTCACCACTCTGTGTGAAAAAAAACGTTCTCATCTCGGTCCTAAAAGACTTCCCCCTTATCCTTAAACTGTGACCCCTTGTTCTGGACTTCCCCAACATCGGGAACAATCTTCCTGCATCTAGCCTGTCCGACCCCTTAAGAATTTTGTAAGTTTCTATAAGATCCCCCCTCAATCTTCTACGTGTTTCACTGCAACTGGGTACACGTGACAATAAAAGAACCATTGAACGTTATATGTGGCCTTCGTCAAATGGTGTAAACAGCAGACGGCAATGTCATCCCACCCATCGCCCTGAGGATTGGCTCCCTGTTTCACTGGGCCTCAGAAGCCGTACAGAAGTTATAAACATAGCCTTCCAAGTTATGCTCTCTCCCAATTGTTTTTCTGTCTCCATCTACCTTTTCCACCTCTGTCTCCCCCCTCAGGCTATGACTTTACTTCCAGAGGATACAGCGCGGAATCAGGCCCTTCGGCCTACCGAGTCCGCACCGACCAGCGATCCCCGCACACTAACACTATGCTACACACACTAGGGGCCATTTACAATTTTACCCAAGACAATTCACCTGCAAACCTGTACATCTTTGGAGTGCGGGAGGAAACTGGAGAAAGACCATGTGGTCACAGGGAGAACGTACAAACTCTGTACAGACAGCACCCGCAGTCAGGATGGAACCCGCTTCTCTGGTGCTGTAAGGCAGCAACTCTACCGCAGCCTCTACCATCGTGCCACCCACAGAATTCCATAATACCACAAATCTGGTTGCAAATATGATCCTTCTTATTCTTTACGGTCCCTCTGCCTTCCACTATAAACGTGCATCAGCAATGCACACCAGATTTCGAATGGAAACTGGTTCTCCTTAATCACCCTGCATTCTGCAACCCATCTGCTGGATTCCCCTCTACTCCAAACAAAACAACCCCTGCAGTAGCCGATCCTAGCTCAAAGCTAAGCTATCTAAACCCGCATTAATATTAACTAAATGTGTAGGAAAGAACTGCAGACGCTGGTTTAAATTGAAGGTGGACACAAAATGCCGGAGTAACTCAGCGGGTCAGGCAGCATCTCTGGAGAGAAGGAATGGGTGAAGTTTCGGGTCGAGACCCTTCTTCAGACTGAAGACCTGAAACGTCACCCATTCCTTCTCTCCAGAGATGCTGCCTGTCCCGCTGAGTTACTCCGGCATTTTGAGGTCCACCTTAATATTAAACAAATATATATATGTATGAAACACCCACTCGTTCTTTGGGTTCTGGAACATAACTCTGCAGCAAGTTTCAAAATATAATCAGCATATATTTTGCGCAGAAAATAAATTCGATATTTCAAGTCAGTGCTGGGCAAAGTTGGAAATAAAGCAGACTTAAAGAGGCAGCAGAAAAGAGAATAGGCATGAGAAGAGGGGTGGCATGGGGGCGAGAACTCTAGCCTCATGGTGCCAGAGACCCGGGTTTGATCCTGACTACGGTGCTGTCTGTATGGAGTTTGAATGTTCTCCCTGGGTTCTGCATGGGTTTTCTCAAGGTTCTCCAGATCCCGCCCATTCTCCAAAGACGTACAGGTTTGTAGGTTAATTGGCCTCGGTAAAATTGTCTCTCGTGTGTTGGTTGGTGCATGGGTTGATCGCTGGTCGACACGGACTAGGTGGGCCGAAGGGCCTGTTTCTACACTGTATCTCTAAAGTCTAAAGCAAAGTCTAAACTAATATCTTCCCCTTGGTGCTGTGGTGTGATCACCTGTCCAAGCCTCTAATCTATACCATGGCTATCATGGCACATGGTATGTTTATGTATGTGCTGTTATGTTTGTGTGCCATTGTATGTTCGTTTCTTAGTACCTGAACTGATTGGTCAACGTGGGTTGTTTTTAAATGTGCTATACAAATTAAATTGACTTGACTTGACTTGACAAGGAAAGGGAGACTATTTAATAGACCCGAAATGCTGGAGTAACTCAGCGGGACAGGCAACATCTCTGGTGAGAGGGAACGGGTGACGTTTCAGGTCGGGACCCTTCTTCAGACTATTTAATGTCGGCTCAGGGACATAATGTCAGCCCCGAACATCCTCGGCTTCCCTGACCCCCAGCACAACCCTCACCCTAACTCTAACCCACCACCGACCATGAGTACAGCAAAGAGGAGACCTCTCCAATCTTCAGGTCGGGTCACACATTGCTGAGCCATCATAGGATGGGCCTAATCTCATCAGCAGAATGGCCATGAACTGAGGCCCAGTGCCAGAAGGCTCCTAGGGTGTTCAGAAAACACAGTTCTCACTCAGAAGATGGAGGGGTAGTATAAGAAAATAACTGCAGATGCTGGTACAAATTGAAGGTATTTATTCACAAAATGCTGGAGTAACTCAGCAGGTCAGGCAGCATCTCAGGAGAGAAGGAATGGGTGACGTTTCGGGTCAAGACCCTTCTTCAGACTGATGTCAGGGGGGCGGGCTCATCCCCGGGCACTTTCCCCTGCAACCGCACGAGATGCAACACCTGTCCCTTTACCTCCCCCCTCAACTCCATCCAAGGACCCAAACAGTCTTTCCAGGTGAGACAAAGGTTCACCTGCACCTCCTCCAACCTCATCTATTGCATCCGCTGTTCTAGATGTCAACTTATTTACATCGGCGAAACCAAGCGCAGGCTCGGCGATCGCTTCGCTCAACACCTGCGCTCGGTCCGCATTGACCAAACTGATCTCCCAGTGGCCGAGCACTTCAACACCCCCTCCCACTCCCAGTCTGACCTTTCTGTCATGGGCCTCCTCCAGTGCCATAGTGAGGCCCACCGGAAATTGGAGGAACAGCACCTCATATTTCACCTGGGCAGCTTGCAGCCCAGTGGTATGAACATCGACTTCTCCAACTTTAGATAGTTCCTCTGTCCCTCTCTTCCCCTCCTCCTTCCCAGATCTCCCTCTATCTTCCTGTCTCCACCTATATCCTTCCTTTGTCCCGCCCCCCTGACATCAGTCTGAAGAAGGGTCTCGACCCGAAACGTCACCCATTCCTTCTCTCCTGAGATGCTGCCTGACCCGCTGAGTTACTCCAGCATTATGTGAATAAATACAGAAGATGGAGGGGATTGGAACCCATTACAGCCGGGGCTGTGGAGACGGAGACGCTAATCACACTTAAATAGGCGATGTGCATTCACCTCCAGCACCCGCGGATCACGAGCTGGGAAGTGAGATTGAGATGGATAGCTCTTCTACAGCCGACAAGCACAATGGAATAAATAGCCTCTTTTTTAATGGTGACCTCTATGTGATCCTAAAATTAGACAGGGACTGAGAAATACTCGGCGACTTAAAATTTACAGGGCTCAGGACAAAGCGCTGAGAAAGGGCAAAACAATGCTAACTCTTGTGTCGAAACATAGACAATAGGTGCAGGAGGAGGCCATTCGGCCCTTTGAGCCTGCACCGCCATTCAATGTGATCATGGCTGATCATTCTCAATCAGCACCCCGTTCCTGCCTTCTCCCCATACCCCCTGACTCCGCTATCCTTAAGAGCTCTATCTAGCTCTCTCTTGAATGCATTCAGAGAATTGGCCTCCACTGCCTTCTGAGGCAGTGAATTCCACAGATTCATAACTCTCTGACTGAAAAAGATTTTCCTCATCTCCGTTCAAAATGGCCTACCCCTTATTCTTAAACTGTGGCCCCTGGTTCTGGACTCCCCCAACATTGAGAACATGTTTCCTGCCTCTAATGTGTCCAACCCCTTAATAATCTTATATGTTTCGATAAGATCCCCTCTCATCCTACTAAATTCCAGTGTATACAAGCCTAGCCGCTCCAGTCTTTCAACATAAGACAGTCCCGCCATTTCAGGAATTAACCTAGTAAACCTACGCTGCACGCTCTCAATAGCAAGAATATCCTTCCTCAAATTTGGAGACCAAAACCAGGCAGCTTCTGGGCGTTTACAGTCAATAGACAATAGAAAATAGGTGCAGGAGAAGGCCATTCGGCCCTTCGAGCCAGCACCGCCATTCAATGTGATCATGGCTGATCATTCTCAATCAGAACCCCGTTCCTGCCTTCTCCCCATACCCCCTGACTCCGCTATCCTTAAGAGCTCTATCTAGCTCTCACTTGAATGTATTCAGAGAATTGGCCTCCACTGCCCTCTGAGGCAGAGAATTCCACAGATTCACAACTCTCTGACTAAAAATGTTTTTCCTCATCTCTGTTCTAAATGGCCTACCCCTTATTCTTAAACTGTGGCCCCTGGTTCTGGACTCCCCCAACATTGGGAACATGTTTCCTGCCTCTAACGTGTCCAACCCCTTAATAATTTTATACGTTTCGATAAGATCCCCTCTCATCCTTCTAAATTCCGCCCCCTCAATAGCAAGAATATCCTTCCTCAAATTTGGAGACCAAAACTGCACACAGTACTCCAGGTGTGGTCTCACTAGGGCCCTGTACAACTGCAGAAGGACCTCTTTGCTCCTATACTCAACTCCTCTTGTTATGAAGGCCAACATTCCATTGGCTTTCTTCACTGCCTGCTGTACCTGCATGCTTCCTTTCAGTGACTGATGCACTAAGACACCCAGATCACGTTGTACGTCCCCTTTTCCTAACTTGACACCATTCAGATAATAATCTGCCTTCCTATTCTTACCACCAAAGTGGATAACCTCACACTAATCTACATTAAACTGCATCTGCCATGCATCCACCCACTCACACAACATGTCCAAGTCACCCTGCAACCTCATAGCATCTTCCTCACAGTTCACACTACCACCCAGCTTTGTATCATCGGCAAATTTGCTAATGGTACTTTTAATCCCTTCCCAGACTATGGATCCCCTTAGACAATAGTCAATAGACAATGGACAATAGACAATAGGTGCAGGAGGAGGCCATTCGGCCCTTCGAGCCAGCACCGTCATTCAATGTGATCATGGCTGATCATCCAAAATCAGTACGCCGTTCCTGCTTTCTCCCCACATCCCTTGATTCCGTTAGCCCTAAGAGCTCTATCTAACTCTCTCTTGAAAACATCCAGTGAATTGGCCTCCACTGCCATGCTGTTTTTTAGCACAAGCCCAAGTAAAATCGTACAGCAGACCTCACCTAGGCAGTACACTCCAGAACCAGGGGTCACAATTTTAGAATAAGGGGGAGGCCATTTAGGGCTTTGATGAGGAAAAACTTTTTCACCCAGAGAGTTGTGAATCTGTGAAATTCTCTGCCACAGAAGGCAGTGGAGGCCAATCCACTGGATGTTTTCAAGAGAGTTAGATACAGCTCTTAGGGCTAACGGAATCAAGGGAAAAAGCAGGAACGGGGTACTGTTTTTGTCTGATCAGCCATGATTATATTGAATGTCGGTATCTCTGGAGATGCTGCCTGACCCGCTGAGTTACTCCAGCATTTTGTGATCTCCAGAGATGCTGCCTGACCCGCTGAGTTACACCAGCATTTTGTGATCTCCAGAGATGCTGCCTGACCCGCTGAGTTACTCCAGCATTTTGTGATCTCCAGAGATGCTGCCTGACCCGCTGAGTTACTCCAGCATTTTGTGATCTCCAGAGATGCTGCCTGACCCGCTGAGTTACTCCAGCATTTTGTGATACCTTCCATTTGTACCAGCATCTGCAGTTATTTTCCTACACCTATTGAATGTCGGTGCTGGCTCAAAGGGCTGAATGGCCTACACCTATTTTCTACGTTTCTGTGTTTCTCTATCCAAAGCGTTTAGCTATCAGAATGCAAAAAAAAATCAATCGATGTGAGACAATAGACAATAGGTGCAGGAGGAGGCCATTCGGCCCTTCGAGCCAGCACCGCCATTCAATGTGGTGAGAATGCTGATCATTCTCAATCAGTACACCGTTCCTGCCTTCTCCCCATACCCCCTGACTCCGCTAACCTTAAGAGCTCTATCTAGCTTTGGCGAGATTTGGTTTCTTTTTTTTTTACACGGCTTTCAATCGAAGCGTTGCAGCAAATTCGTCTCTCACACACGACGAGAGGGACCCCGGCCAGGCCTGGCTTTCTTCCTCGCTCAGAGCACTGCAGATCCGCACAGCATGTCCTGCTGTTTGTGCCCCTCATCAATGACCTGCTTTCACTTTGAACAAGAGCTCTGGAGGCATCACTCACTGATAAATACACCCTGCTGCGGGCTTTTGGGCAGTGCTGATTGGTGCAGGGCTTATAGTGGCTGAATCAGCGTGTGCCACGAGTGGATTTCTATATTGGCATTCACGCCGGTATTTCTGGCAGCTGAGTAATTGCAGGATGGAACTTGGAGAGGCTGGGAGCTGTTACAGGCATCTGCATCAATCCCTTCTTTACAATAAAACTATAAAGACCTGCTGCAAACCAACATTTAGAAAATGAAAAGGACACAGAGTGCTGGAGTAACTCAGCGGGTCAGGCAGCATCTCTGGAGAACATGGATAGGTGACGTTTCACAGAGTGCTGGAGTAACTCAGTGGGTCAGGCAGCATCTCTGGAGAACATGGATAGGTTTATTCACAAAATGCTGGAGTAACTCAGCAGGTCAGGCAGCATCTCGGGAGAGAAGGAATGGGTGACGTTTCGGGTCGAGACCCTTCTTCAGACTGATGTCAGGGGGGCGGGACAAAGGAAGGATATAGGTGGAGACATGGATAGGTGACGTTTCACAGAGTGCTGGAGTAACTCAGCGGGTCAGGCAGCATCTCTGGAGAACATGGATAGGTGACGTTTCACAGAGTGCTGGAGTAACTCAGCGGGTCAGGCAGCATCTCTGGAGAACATGGATAGGGGACGTTTCGGGTCAGGACCCTTCTTCAGACTGATGTATGCCACCTATCTGTGTTCCTACACAATGAGTCAAACAACACGGAAACAGGCCCTACGACCCAACGTGCCCATGCCAACCAAGGAGCCACATCTATGCTAGTCTTACCTTCACAAGATCATAAATATTAGGAGCAGAATTAGGCCATTCGGCCCATCAAGCCATTCGATCATGGCTGATCTATCTCTCCCTCGCAACCCCATTCTCCTGCTTTCTCCCCATAACTTCTGACACCCGTACTAATCAACTAATCCCCTTTCAACGAAGGTAGACACAAAATGCTGGAGTAACTCAGCGGGTCAGGCAGCATCTCTGGAGAGAAGGAATGGGTGACGTTTCGGGTCGAGACCGTTCTTCTCCTTTCAACGTTGCCCCCTCATTGAGATCTACAAGAACATTAAGAGTGGTTGAAGGGTAGACAATGGGAGGCTGTGTCTTAGCCGGTGGGGGTGGGGGGGGAATGGAATGGGGGAGGGGGGTCAAGCAAGAGGTCGGCAACTTGGTGATGAGATGAGGTGCGTTTTCCTCACACTGAGACTCACTCTGTACTAATCAAGAATCTGCCAGTTTCTGCCTTCAAAATATCCATTGACCTGCATGCTATCCCTCTCAGCCTTTCCAAGAAGAGTCCAAGAAGCCCTTCTTGCTTAAGTCCATACTCCGCCAGCTCCAGTTTAAATTCCATTTGGAATATTTTGGAGAACCAAGAACCAATCCAGGGTTCGCTGGTGGGCATGGATGTAGTGGGCCGAATGGCCTGTTTCCATGCTGTATCTCCAAACTCTCTATCCACGTCTGTCCAAATCTCTTTCCCAGTCATATTCTCCAGAGATGCTGCCTGACCCACTGAGTTCCTCCAGCACTCTCGCTCTTTTTTTTTTGCAAACCAGCACCTGCAGCTCCTTGGTTCTGCAGATGAATTAATAGCAGGCTGTTTTTCTTCGGATGGCCGTTACCAGATAGCGTGGGTACCAGAAGAACTGTTTTTTAAGAGGAGCATCATTGGATCTTTCAAATCCAGCCCTGAACAAGTTAGATTTCTGTTTAACCCTCAAGGAACTGCAGATGCTGGGATTGTCAGCAAGAAACACAGTGGAGGAGGAACTCAGCGGGTCAGGCAGCATCTGTGGAGGGAGTGGACAGATGACATTTCAGGTCGGGACCCTTCTTCAGACTCCTCAGCAGAGTTCCTCCAGCAAGGTTTTTCTCTAAACATCTATTTAACTACCTCTCTGCAATCAATCAGACCTACGCTGAAGTATTAGAATGCAAAAAAAGACTGTCTTTTCTCCAGAACAAGGGGTCACAGTTTAAAGATAAGGCGGAAGTCTTTTAGGACCGAGATGAGAACGTTTTTTTTCACACAGAGAGTGGTGAATCTGTGGAATTCCCTGCCACAGAAGGTAGTTGAGGCCAGTTCATTGGCTATATTTAAGAGGGAGTTAGATGTGGCCCTTGTGGCTAAAGGGATCAGGGGGTTTGGAGAGAAGGCAGGTACGGGATACTGAGTTGGATGATCAGCCATGATCATATTGAATGGCGGTGCAGGCTCGAAGGGCCGAATGGCCTACTCCTGCACCTATTTTCTATGTTTCTATGTTTCAAGATCAGGGGTGCAAGACTACGAGTGTGTAAAGATGGGCTGCCAAGGATCATGTGCAGGCAGATGAGATTACTTTATCTTGGCATCACATCCAGCACAGACCCTGTGGGCCGAAGGGCCTGTCTCTGTGCTGTACCGCTCCATGATCTATATTTGGGTCCTGAGATGCTTCTCACAGAGGGGCAGGTCTCCCGAACACAGCTTCCATCAATTTGCAACGCTGCGCTCCATGGAAGTCATCATCCTTCGAGGAGTCTTTCCCAAATGAATATCTTTTGGGAACACTCTCTTTCATAAGTCCAGGAATGGCAGTGCTCGAGAACAATCTTACACAGTCTGAATCAGTCTGAAGAAGGGTCTCGACCCGAAACTCGACCCATTCCTTCTCTCCAGAGATGCTGCCTGACCCGCTGAGTTACTCCAGCATCTTGTGTCTACCTTCGATTTTTACCAGCAGTTTCTTTCCTGAACAATCTTACACTACTGCTAAAGGACAATATTACTCCAAAGGAGTAACAGGCAGTAATACCCTGCTTCTAAACTACAGGGCTTGAAACTTGTGGGTCTGATCTCAACCAGGAAAGGTCACCCATTCCTTCTCTCCAGAGATGCTGCCTGTCCTGCTGATTTACTCCAGCTTTTTGTGTCTACCTTCACTCTGATCCTCTTAGCCCAAGTGTAGGATATATCTCCTATGATCTCAAGTTACTTTGTGGTTGGTTGTTCAGAGGTCATCTGAAGATCTAGCCAGCTTTCTTTAATGTTATTAAGCTTCTTAACAATAATATATGAATTTACACGAGGAAAGCACAAAGCGTAGCAGATTTGCCTCAGATCTCAAATTGACTTTTTCTACGTTTGGGTGCACAGCGTCGCAGCGGGTAGAACTGCTGCCTCACAGCGCCAGAACCCTGGGATCAATCCTGATTATGGGTGCTGCCTGCCTGGAGTTTATACATTCTCTCTCTGACCACTTACTGAAGAGAGAAAAGGCCTAGAGAGAGAGAAAGTGGAGAGGATGTTTCCACTAGTGGGAGAGTCTAGGTCCAGAGCCAATAGCCTCAGAATAAAAGGACGTACCTTTAGGAAGGAGATGAGGATGAATTTCTTTAGCCAGAGGGTGGTGAATCTGTGAAATATATTGTCACAGGGGTTGTGGAGGTCAAGTCAGTGTTAAAGGTCCTCTTACACCACATCATGATTCTTTCCAGATTAAAATCCATAGATATTTTCATAAAAAAAGCATGTGGCCCACTTCAAAGCGATTCCACTTTCATCGAACAGTACCAAGGAACTGCAGATGCTAGTTTACCAAGGAACTGCAGATGCTGGTTCACCAAGGAACTGCAGATGCTAGTTTACCAAGGAACTGCAGATGCTAGTTTACCAAGGAACTGCAGATGCTAGTTTACCAAGGAACTGCAGATGCTGGTTCACCAAGGAAAGACACACAGTGTTGGAGCATTCGGTGGATCAGGCAGCATCCCTGGAGAACATGGATAGGTGATGTTTTGGGTTGAGACATTTCCTCAGACTAATTATAGGGACCCAAGATATTTTTTAAAAAGGACATAAAAGATGCCATCAAACCTTTCCTTATCTTGCTTTTAGTGGGGATAAAATGGATTCCTTTTTACCCCGAACATGATTTTGTACAGAATGCGAGAGTTAGGATCGGAACAAATTGGAGATGGCAGTCAGCAGATCATTTGTAAATTAAATTGCAGGCCACCTCTTATTAGATGCTGATTTATTGTTGTACTTTCATGAAATGCATTCCTTTTCTCCTCACAGTCTAAATGCCAGCAAATATTGATGGCCTCTCCCCACTGGTGTGGGTCCAAGGCAATTAGAGATTCTTTTTCACAATGGAAAGCCTTTAGGCTTGTTGAGAAAGATTCAGTCAATTCCGATCATTGGGGTGAGTCACAGCAGCAGCAGTAGCAGTAGCAGTAGCTCACCAGGGCCAAAGACACAGGAGAAGTAATGATATGAAGGAGCCAAGGGAACGGGCAAGATTCCAGAGAGTGGGAGGCTCGGGATGAGTTCAGATGAGGAGATGGCTAGACGCGAGTGCAGACGGAGGAAGACACTGGAACCAAGCTTGGCGCACTCTTGCCAGGGTTGACAGTGTGAGGCAGCAATGGTGGCACCTCAGGTAGTCCTGTTGGAGTGGTGGAAAACCAAAGATACTAGAGGAGCAAGATAGACCACTCGACCCTAAAAACCGTAGTATGTCACGGCGCCATTTTAGTAGGCAGAAACTTGCAGAAACATTTAAAAAGAAAAATAACAAAAATCTGATAGAGATATATTCTGCATTTTTATGGTATCATCACACATACTGTTCCCCCAAAACATTGATTACACTGCTAGAGGCAGAGCGAACGGCGGGTTTTGCCAACTAAAATGGCGGACGTTACGCTCCTTTGCGTACTACACTTCAGTCTAGGCGATTTCGACGGAGTGGTACATCTTGCTCCTCTAGTATCTTTGGTGGAAAGTGAGCCATTACCTGATCAGATCCTTGTAGTGCTGAGTCCAACCAACGCACCTCAAGAAGTCCTGAAGGACAGACGAAGACACAAGGTGCTGGAGTAACTCAGCAGGTCAGGCAGCATCTCTGGACAACATGGATCGATGACGTTTTCTATGTGTGATGTTTCCTATTCATGTTCTGCAGCGATGCTGCCTGACCCGCTGAGTCCCTCAGCACTGTGTGTCTTCTTTGGTTAAACCAGCATCTGCAGTTCCTTGCTTTCACTCCTAGACGAGAGTTTGCTATTCCAAAATCTGGTTCTAGTGGTCAAAATTAAATATGTTTCAAGAGTTCTGGCCCAGTGGCTCAGCGGTAGAGTTGCTGCCTCACAGCGCCGGAGACCTGGGTTCGACCCTGACTACGGGTGCTGTCCGTATAGAGTTTGTACGTTCTCCCCGTGACCTGCTCTCCGAGATCTTCGGTTTCCTCCCACACTCCAAAGACGTACAAGTTTGTAGGTTAATTGGTTTGATATAAATGTAAAATTGCTCCTAGTGTGTGTAGGATAGAGTGAGTGTAGGATGATCGCCGGTCGGTGCGGACTCGATGGGCCAAAGGTCTTGCTTCCACGCTGTATCTCTAAACTAAACTAAAAGTTCCAGGGACCATAGAAAATTCAGACCGCCACATGGAAGCCTTTTGGCCCATTGTGCCTGACCCTGGTCAGAAAGAACCTAATTCTACCTTCCAGCATTTATCCAGAAGCCCTGTAAGTCAAATACAAAAGAGATAGCCAGATACAGTCGAGTATTGCCGTAGCCAAGCATAAGTAAATTGTACAGAAATAATCTACTAAACCCAAATGCAAGAGGGATCATGTTTTGGCACCACTTTCCTCAAAATCCAGTCCACGCTCTAGTTCTTATGAGCCCACACAATGGTAATATATAGTATAAGAAAATAACTGCAGATGCTGGTACAAATCGAAGGTATTTATTCACAAAATGCTGGAGTAACTCAGCAGATCAGGCAGCATCTCAGGAGAGAAGGAATGGGCGACGTTTCGGGTCGAGACCCTTCTTCAGACTGATGTCAGGGGGGCGGGACAAAGGAAGGATATAGGTGGAGACAGGAAGATAGAGGGAGATCTGGGAAGGAGGAGGGGAAGAGAGGGACAGTGGAACTATCTAAAGTTGGAGAAGTCAATGGGCTGGCTGCAAGCTGCCCAAGCGAAATATGAGGTGCTGTTCCTCCAATTTCCGGTGGGCCTCACTATGGCACTGGAGGAGGCCCATGAATAATATAATTAGTCCTCATATTATATTAACTATAGCAATAAAAAATTTGTATTGTATTATTACCAACCATGGACAAGTAAATGCTATACTATAAACTATCACACACTGATCTCCAGAAAGACATCACTGCCTACAACAGCACTCCCCTTCAATACTGAAGGAGAACAGAATACATTTTTGTCTTCTCGACTCCAAATTCAGGATCTTCTATCACTGGTACTGCTGGAACATCTGTAGCACACTGCAGCTGTTGGGTATTGTGTGATCGCTGGGAATTATCAATCCCAGTAAAAAATCATGAGAGGAATAGATCGGGTAGATGCACAGAATCTCTTGCCCAGAGTAGGGGAATCGAGGACCAGAGGACATAGGTTCAAGGTGAAGGAGAAAAGATTTAATAGGAATCCGAGGGGTAACTTTTTCACACCAAGGGTGGTGGGTGTATGGAATGAGCTGCCAGAGGAGGTAGTTGAGGCTGGGACTATCCCAATGTTTAAGAAACAGACAGGTACATGGATAGGACAGGTTTGGAGTGATATGGACCAAGCGCAGGCAGGTGGGACTAGTGTAGCTGGGACATGTAGTGTAGGAAAATAACTGCTGGTACAAATCGAAGGTATTACAAAATGCTGGAGTAACTCTGCGGGTCAGGCAGCATCTCAGGCGAGGAGAGAAGGAATGGATGACGTTTCGGGTCGAGACCCTTCTTCAGACTGTAGCTGGGACATGTTGGCTGGTGTGGGCAAGCTGGGCCAAAGAGCCTGTTTCCACACTGTATCACTGTATCCCACCAGTGGTTCAGTGGGAGTACGTTGCATGATTAGGGATTATGTGGAGCCCCTTAGAAGGAGCCACATCTGGTCTGTCCTGATGATCAAAGAACAGACTGGTAAAGCCCGAATCCTCACTCCACCATGTAGAAGGATCAGTCTCTGCCAACAGGTCTGTTCCCCCATCAATTTTACCGAAGCCGATTAACCTACAAACATCACTACGTCGATCAGTCTGAAGAAGGGTCTCGACCCGAAACGTCACCCATTCCTTCTCTCCCGAGATGCTGCCTGACCTGCTGAGTTACTCCAGCATTTCGTGAATAAATACCTTCGATTTGGACTCCCCCAACATTGGGAACATGTTTCAATCCCCTAATTATCTTATATGTTTCAATAAGATCCCCCCTCATCCTTCTAAATTCCAGTGTATACAAGCCCAATCGCTCCAGCCTTTCAACATACGACAGTCCCGCCATTCGGGGAATTAACCTAGTGAACCTACGCTGCACGCCCTCCATAGCAAGAATATCCTTCCTCAAATTTGGAGACCAAAACTGCACACAGTACTCCAGGTGCGGTCTCACCAAGGCCCGGTACAACTGCAGAAGGACCTCTTTGCTCCTATACTCAACTCCTCTTGTTATGAAGGCCAACATTCCATTGGGGGTGCAGATGCATAACTAATAATACTAATAATGGACAACCATTCCAGAGATTGAAGCTAAGCTTTTAATGAACACGATTCAAAAATAACCTCTGGAATTTAAATTCAGTCAATTCAATTAAATAGTTTGTTTTTCCAGGAAACAAAATGACTAATAACTGTAATAATGAAATTATTAAATTGCCATAATGACCTGGCTGGCAGAGATGGAAATCTGTTCTATTTATCTATTCTGACCCATCCTCGACTCCTGCCCATTACTATGTAGTTGATGAGGAGCTGCCACCTGAATTGACTCAGCAAACCATTCACTTGTATAAATAACTACACTGAAAGACGATATGAATGAACTGAGTGGACCAACTGACAGTGATCAAACACAGGTCTGGAATGACACTGGCTTGGACAATGAGTCTCCACTCTTTGTTACACGGTCCAAATCCTGGAACTCTGCACCAGAAGCTCATTGGAAGCTGTTCACCACACAGACCATGGTAGAGTTGCTGCCTTACAGAGACTGCCAGAGACCCGGGTTCCATCCTGACTACGGGTGCTGTCTGTACCGAGTCCCCGTGACCTGCGTGGGTTTTCTCCAGGATCCAGGAGTTGAGGCCAGTTCATTGGCTATATTTAAGAGGGAGTTAGATGTGGCCCTTGTGGCTAAAGGGATCAGGGGGTATGGAGAGAAGGCAGGTACAGGATACTGAGTTGGATGATCAGCCATGATCATATTGAATGGCGGTGCAGGCTCGAAGGGCCGAATGGCCTACTCCTGCACCTATTTTCCATGTTTCTATCTTTGGTTTCCTCCCACACTCCAAAGACCTACAGGTTTGTAGGTTAATCTGCTTCGGTAAAGTTGTAAATTGTCCCTTGTGTGTGTAGGACAGTATTAGTGTGCGGGGATCGCTGGTCGGTGCGGACTTGGTGGGTCAAAGAGCCTGTTTCCACGCTGTATCTCTAAACTAAACTTTAAAAAATCTCAACAAAGCACATCTTCTCAAGGTCATGTGTTGACAGCTTTGTGCAGAATCCTCATGCCCTATCATTTTTTAAATGGACAAGTAATCTCTGGAATATCGGAGGTCGAGGGGAGACTAGATTGGTCTATAAAATAATGAGAGGCATAGATAGGGTAGACAGTCAGAACATTTTCTTGATTACAGTTTAATAACTGCGAAAAAATTAATACTTAAATTTTGGAAAAAAACAATAACACCCACAATTAAAATGTGGACTACGGAAATGACAGAGACCCTGCATTTGGAAAAAATAAGATTTGCCTTAATTGACAAACCTGAGTTATTTTTTAAAATATGGTCTCCATTTATTGAATTTTTAGAAAAGTAAATGGGTTTGAGTTTAGGGTTGGATGTACAACTGTGGTTATAGTCTCCCAGATCTACCCCCTTTAATTTTTATAGTTATACCTTTTTTAAAAAAAAATTATTCTCTCTTCCCAATAGTTTATAGTTTTTTTTTCTTTCTTCTTTATTTTTTATTTTCTCTCTTTAAAAATTTAAAAATTGAAGCTATGTAAGAACTTTGTAACAAATTTGTCTTTTATTTCTATTTGTACATATGCTTTTCAAAAATAAAAATATTTTTTAAAAAAAGAACCTCTTCCCTCCCATTGCAACAGAGATCTAACAGTGAAAGAATTGACTTTTCTAAAGTATCGCCTTAATATTTTCTTATATTTTGGCATGCATGAGTACCTCTATAGCTAAAGGGCATAGCTATAAGACGAGAGAGGAAAGTTTAATGGAGATGAGTGGGGCTAGTTTTTTTTTTACACAGAGAGTGGTGGGATCCTCAACTCATTGCCAGGGATAGACACATCTCAGGCAGCATCTCTGGAGAGAAGGAATGGGTGACGTTTCGGGTCGAGACCCTTCTTCAGACTGATGTCAGGGGAGTGGGCGGTACAGAGGTAAAATGTAGTCGGAGTCAGTAAGACGTGGGAGAACGGGAGAGGGAAAGCAAGGGCTACTTGAAGTTAGAGAAGTCAATGTTCAATTGCCAGGGGCAGTGGTGGAGGTAGATATGATCGTGGCGTTTACAGAGGAACATGTAAGTGCAGGGATTTATTCACAAAATGCTGGAGTAACTCAGCAGGTCAGGCAGCATCTCAGGAGAGAAGGAATGGGTGACGTTTCGGGTCGAGACCCTCAAGGTATGTAAGTGCAGGGAATGGGGGGATATGGATCATGTACAGGCAGATGAGATCAGTTTAACTGAGCATCATATTCAGCACAAACATCGCGGGCCGAAGGACACATTCCTATGCTGTACTGTTCGATGTTCTAGGTAGAGCAGTACCAAAGATACTAGAGATGGACCACTCCGTTGAAATCGCCTGTACTGAAGTGTAGTATGCAAAGGAGCGGAACTTCCGCCATTTTAGTAAGCAAAACTCATCGATCGCTCTGCCTCTCGCAGTGTAATCAGTGTTGTGGGGGAACAGTATGTGTGATGATACCATTAAAATGCAGAATATATCTCATCTACCAACTCACAGGTTTGTTATTTTTCTTTTAAAATGTTTCTGCAAGTTTCTGCCTACTAAAATGGTGCCATGACGTACTACGGGTTTTAGGGTCGAGTGGTCTATCTTGCTCCTCTAGTATCTTTGGTTTACATTCTCACCACAGACTCAGAAGGTTGTAAGTTAAAATCTCGTGCCAGAGATCCCGGGAACATATCATATCATATCATATCATATATATACAGCCGGAAACAGGCCTTTTCGGCCCACCAAGTCCGTGCCGCCCAGCGATCCCCGTACATTAACACTATCCTACACCCACTTGGGACAATTTTATTTTTTTTACATTTACCCAGCCAATTAACCTACATACCTGTACGTCTTTGGAGTGTGGGAGGAAACCGAAGATCTCGAAGAAAACCCACGCAGGTCACGGGGAGAACGTACAAACTCCTTACAGTGCAGCACCCGTAGTCAGGATCGAACCTGAGTCTCCGGCGCTGCATTCGCTGTAAAGCAGCAACTCTACCGCTGCGCTATCTTCCTGCATCTAGCCTGTCCAATCCCTTAAGAATTTTATATGTTTCTATAAGATCCTCTCTCATCCTTCTACATTCCAGTGAACACAAGCCCAGTCGACCCATTCTTTGAAAGGGGAACAGAGCTAATGTTTCAGCTCAATGGTCTTTCATGAGACTTCACCCAGCTGAAATAGTACCTCTGCACTGGACAAAAATGCTTCGATCTCCAACACCTTTCTTTCCTGTTTTTGTTTCACCAAATGTCTCCAGTTACTGATGTGCTGCTGTTTCTCAGAGCAGCTGCAGTGTGAGAGGATGTGGGAGGTGCAACAGGAATGCAGGTCCTTCACTTGCTACAGTGGAAGTGTGTTCAGCTAGAAAATCAGTATTAATCCAGCTGAACCAGTATTGATATCAGTAACAATCCAGATGGATATTATTACTATAAGTATTATTGTTGGTATTAATATCACTAAATTGGTATTAATCCAGCTAGATCAGTATTAAATATCTATTAATATCAGTTTTTAAATCGGCTTTATTACAGGCAAATCAGTATTGATATCAGTAAATCGGTATTAATCCAATTGAATTAGTAAGGGAGGTATCACAAAATGCTGGAGTAACTCAGCGGGTCAGGCATCATCTCAAGAGAAAAGGAATGGGTGACGTTTCGGGTCGAGACCCTTCTTCAGATTAGTCATTAGTAATGATATCAGCACTAATATCGGTACTGATACTGATAACAGTACTGATAAGAGTACTGATAAGAGTACTGATAACAGTACTGATAACAGTACTGATAACAGTACTGATAACAGTACTGATAACAGTTCTGATAACAGTTCTGATAACAGTACTGATAACAGTACTGATAACAGTACTAATACCAGTACTAATACCAGTACTAATAGCAGTACTAATAGCAGTACTAATAGCAGTACTAATAGCAGTACTAATAGCAGTACTAATAGCAGTACTAATAGCAGTACTAATAGCAGTACTAATAGCAGTACTAATAGCAGTACTAATAGCAGTACTAATAGCAGTACTAATATCAGCAAATCATTATTAATCCAACTAGGTCAGTATTACATATCTATTAATATCAGTATTAACACAAAAAGCTGGAGTTACTCAGCAGGACTGGCACAATATCACAATATCAGCATTAATATCAGTAAATCAGCATTATTCCACATGGATGGTATTGATATCAGTAAATCAGTATTAATCCGGTTGAATCAGTTATGATATCGGTACTAATAATGATACTAATATCAATACTAATATCAATACTAATTCAGTGGGATGGTAAAGAACTCATATTGGAGTTGAAGAGGAGTTTTTGGGGAGTCCAGGACAAGACTCTTCCCGTGATTAACCCAATGAAATGGATCCATGTTATGGGACTGCATAGTTCACAGTGTTCTCGGCAAAACTGCCGAGTAAGCAGAAGCCGATAAACTTCGCAGTAATTGATGGGAACTTAGAGAGCCGTGTTAGGGTGCATTGTAAATGTAGGTCTTACTTAGCTCAATGTGGCTTAATATGGTAGTGGCTTTGCATTACTGTGAATGACCTAAATACATTTCAAAATGTATGCCGAATCAACGCAGAGCACAGCCAATTTGTCAAGATCATGATCTGAACATTTTTTGGGTTTGCATTCCATTGCAAAAAAACAAATCTATTTTTGTTTTAAAAATGTTTTTAAAATGATTATCTCTTCACTCAAACTGCAGCTGTTTTCTCCTGGTCCTTCATTGCAACAGAGAGCTAACTGTGAAAGGACTGATTTTTCCCAAAGTATTGGCTTGATACTTTCTTTATTTTTTTTGCATTCATAAGTAGCTTTGCCGATAGAACCAACTCAAATTTGTCATTTGTTTCATGCATAATGTCATAATGTCATAATCACAGATACACCTGGTTAGCCTGACCATGCTTTCAAATATCTAGACACCGAGAGCTGAAATTCTGGTCCAAATCCATGCCCCATCTCCCTCTCCATCTCCTCCCCTAAATCCCATCCAAATCCCTGCCCCATGTCCCTCTCCTCCCCTAAATCCCATCCAAATCCATGGCCCATCTCCTCTTCTCCCCCTAAATCCCATCCAAATCCATGGCCCATCTCCCTCTCCCTCTAAATCCCATCCAAATCCATGCCCCATCTCCCTCTCCTCCCTAAATCTCACTTCTTTCTCCTGCCTGTCGTGTGACTCCATCTACCAATTAATCAGGTTTGCCAGTCCCTATTTTGGTTTCGGCCCTGTGGCATCTCAGTCATAGCATGGAACACAGAGCAGTGCAGCACAGGAACTGGCCCTTCGGCCCACCAAGTCTGCTATGATGTCAATCTAAACCAATCCATCAGTCTGCTCATCCCTCTAATGCCTACCAGCTCATGCATCTGCCTAAATATTGCCATCATATCCTTTTCTACCATCCTGTTTGTTTTACTTTTTACTTTTAGAGATACAGTGCAGAAACAGGCCCTTCGGCCCACCGAGTCCGTGCCGACCAGCGATCCCTCCGTACACTAGCACTATCCTACGCACTAGGGACAATTTACAATTTTACCAAAGCCAGCTAACCTACAAACTGCACGTCTTTGGAATGTGGGAGCACCCAGAGAAAACCCACGTGGTCACGGGGAGAATGTACAAACTCCGTACAAACGTAGTCAGGATGGAACCCGGGTCTCTGGCGCTGTGAGGCAGCAACTCTGCCGCTGTGCCACCTTACCTCCTACCGTACAGGCTTCTAGGTTAATTAGCTTCTGTAAATTGTAAATAGTCCCTAGTGCGTAGGATAGTGCTGGCGTACTGGTCGGTGCAGGCTTGGAGGACCAAAGAGCCTGTTTCCACACTGCATCTCTAAAGTCACTGAGCTTGGGTGGAGGAGGGGGAGGGAAGATGGCGGCTCAGGAACAAGATACAATTATCGCAGAGGCCGCAACAAGGCTGACATTCTCAGCACATTAAGTCAGTCACTGCAGGAGTGGTGCTGAACAGATAAGCTTCAAATGTGTCCTGTTGTCTCAGCCATTGCCTGCAGGGACTGTAACATCATATACAATTCCAGCCACTGCAATTACAACAGCATCTATTCAAACACAGCAAATTTGACATTTACAGAACCTAAAAATATCATACTTAAATGATTGCTAATATAAATTTCAGGATTTGTGCATTGAAACATTGCTCGTATAAATCGTAGGATATTTCACTGTTTATCATTGACTTTTCGCCTTATCTCACCAACATGAATACATGAACACACCCCATTTGGCTAGAGCCATATTTGGCTCATAATCAGTGTCTGCACTGATAGCCCAAAGACACAAAATCAAATCCCAATTTGGTTTTGAAATCACAACTCAATCATAAATTCAACAATAAAAGTGGTCTTGCCTTTTTTACGCCTCTTCTCTTGCCTCAATACCTGGTCTCAATACCCATTTCTCCCCTTCCCTCTCTACTTCGGCCTATATTCCTTTCTCTGCCTTCACAATTTGCATCTCTTAGATTAGTTTAGTTAAGAGAAACAGCGCAGGAACAGGCCCTTCGGCCCACCGTGTCCGTGCCGGCCTGCCATCCCCACACACCAACGCTATCCTACGCACACGAGGGACGATTTGACATTTATACCAAGCCAATTAACCTACAAACCTGTACGTCTTTGGAGTGTGGGAGGAAACCAGAGGACCCAGAGGGAAACCCACGTGGGCACTGGGAAAACGTGCAAACTCCACCCAGTTAGCACCTGAGATCAGGATGGAAGTGACACACTGTCAGTAATGGATTGTCAGCCCAAACGTTCTGGTCTTTAACCTATAGGCTTCCTGCTGACTCTCGCTCCACTGAATACACCGGGGAATAAAATGAATGAAACCCTGTGCAGAGGGTGGCACGGCGGTAGAGTTGCTGCCTCACAGCGCCAGAGACCCGGGTTCCATCCTGACTATGGGTGCTGTCTGTACAGAGTTTGTGCGTTCTCCCCGTGACCACGTGGGCTTTCTCTGAGTGCTCCGGTTTCCTCCCACACTCCAGAGACGAACAGGTTTGTAGGATAATTGGCTTCAGGTAAAATTATAAATTGTCCCTAGTGTGTGTAGGATAGAGTTGATGTCTGGGATGATCGCTGGTTGGCATGGACTCGGTGGGCCGAAGGGCCTGCACTGCTGTGTATCTATAAAGTATCTCTAAACTAACGGATATCGATAGGCACCAGACAGCTGATAGAAATCTACATCCTTCGACAGTGGTCACCCAAGTCCCAGCTTTGCGGAAAAAGAGACACGTGGGTTTTCTCCGAGATCTTCGGTTTCCTCCCACACTCCAAAGAAGTACAGGTTCGTAGGTCAATTGGCTTGGTGTAAATGTAACTTGTCCCTCGTGTGCGTGGGATAGTGCTTAAGTGCGGAGATCGTTGGTCGGCACGGACACGATGGGCCGAAGGGCCTGTTTCCGTGCTGTATCTCTAAACTAAACTTAACTGGGTTTTTTTAAAATACTATTTGTCTCATGAAGAACTGGAAGTAGGGAAAGGAACTGACAGAATTTGCTGCAATACCCATTACATAAATTTGAGAAGTACAACTTAATAAAGAAATATCCTGCTGTGTTTTTAAGGAAGTGTTATCACGTACAGGATTGATGGAAAAATTATGACTGGTGATGAAAATTGATCGATTGCACGAAACAGCGTGGAAACAGGTCCTTCAGCCAACTCAGTCTCAGAGATAATGAGAATTGGCTTCCCTCAACAGACAATAGACAATTGGTGCAGGAGGAGACCATTCGGCCCTTTGAGCCAGCACTGCCATTCAATGTGATCATGGCTGATCATTCTCAATCAGTACCCCGTTCCTGCCTTCTCCCCATACCCCCTGACTCCGCTATCCTTAAGAGCTCTATCTAGCTCTCTTTTGAATGCATTCAGAGAATTGGCCTCCGCTGCCTTCTGAGGCAGAGAATTCCACAGATTCACAACTCTCTGACTGAAAAAGTTTCTCCTCATCTCCGTTCAAAATGGCCTACCCCTTATTCTTAAACTGTGGCCCCTTGTTCTGGACACCCCCAACATTGGGAACATGTTTCCTGCCTCTAACGTGTCCAACCCCTTAATAATCTTTTACGTTTCAATAAGATCCACTCTCATCCGTCTAAATTCCAGTGTATACAAGCCTAGTCGCTCCAGTCTTTCAACATATGACAGTCCCGCCATTCCGGGAATTAACCTGGTGAACCTATGCTGCACGCCCTCAATAGCAAGAATATCCTTTCTCAAATTTGGAGGTCAAAACTGCACACAGTACTCCAGGCGCGGTCTCACTAGGGGAAGGTGAACCCGTGGCACTCTTGACATCAGGAAAACAGTAGAGGCCACGTTGCAGAAACAAGAGCTGCAGACGCTGGTTAATTCACAAAAGGACACAAAGTGCTGGATTTTTACTCGGCGGGTAAGGCAGCATCTCTGGAGAACACGGATATGTCACAAAGGGATAAAGTGCTGGAGTAACTCAGCAGGTCAGGCAGATGCCTGCAGAAGGTCCTCGACACAAAACATCACCGATCCATGCTCCCCAGAGATGCTGCTAGACCTGCTGAGTTGCTCCAGCACTCTGTGTCCTAGGCCTCTAGCCAAGTTGTTGAAGAGATTTCAGTAGACCAGTGCATTTCTAGATACACATTGAGGTATGTGAGAAGCTATTGAACCAAAGGACCATCCAAGGTGCACACCAGGGCAGGGCAGAGAAGGATGAGAGGAGATCTTATCGAAACGTATAAGATTAATAAGCGGTTAGACACGTTAGAGGCAGGAAACATGTTCCCAATGTTGGGGGAGTCCAGAACAAGGGGCCACAGTTTAAGAATAAGGGGTAGGCCATTTAGAACTGAGATGAGAAAAAAACATTTTCACTCAGAGAGTTGTGAATCTGTAGAATTCTCTGCCTCAGAAGGCAATGGAGGCCGATTCTCTGAATGCATTCAAGAGAGAGCTAGATAGAGCTCTTAAGGATAGTGGAGTCAGGGGGTATGGGGAGAAGGCAGGAACGGGGTACTGATTGAGAATGAGCAGCCATGATCACATTGAATGGCGGTGCTGTTTCGAAGGGCCGAATGGCCTCCTCCTGCACCTATTGTCTGTTGTTTTGATGGGCCGAATGGCCACCACCTGTTATTGTCTAATTTCTACCCTTAATTAACACCACTGAAAGTCAAATGATTGCTAATGTTCTGGGTGTTTAAAGACTGACCCATTCACCTTAAGGTGACACAATGGATATGAAATTCTGTTTAAAGAGATTTTTTGTTTTCCTGAATGTAAGCTCTATGAAATGTGCTTTGTAAATTAATTCAATTAAATTATTGAATTGGCTGCTGAAGAGATGAGATTGAAGGATACAGTGAGACCGTTGATTCGTTGACTGAATGAAACGACAGCTACTTTGATAGGAAAGGTGTAAAGGAAGACAGACACAAAAAGCTGGAGTAACTCAGCGGGACAGGCAGCATCTCTGGAGAGACGGAATTGGTGACGTTTCGGGTCGAGACCCTTCTTCAGTCTGAAAATGCTGGAAACACTTCGTGTGAAGGAGGGTCTCGACCCGAAACGTCATCCATTCCTTCTCTCCAGAGATGCTGCCTGACCCGCTGAGTTACTCCAGCTATTTGTGTCTGTCTTAGGTTTCAACCAGCATCTGCAGTTCCTTATTAAACCAGGTGTAAAGAATACAATGCAAGAAAATGAGATGAGTGTAAAGAGGCACGAGGTGATCAGAATGAGCCTATTTCTGTGTCGTATGTTTTGATGATCTACAAAGACATGCAAAATACTCCATGATATCGCTTGCCTTAAAATCACTTCCACCCACTCTATAAACCTACGTTACGATAGAACGTTATTTGTCCCAGGAGGGAAATTGATCTGCCAACAGTCATAAACACACAAGATACGTGAAACATGAAATTAAAGTAACGAGTGGAAAGGCTTGGGGGATGGGCAAAGATTTGGGGGGAGGGGGGGGGTCAGTCTCAGTGTACCCCACGACAGAAGGGGGTGGAGTTGTACAGTTTGAGAGCCACAGGGAAGAAGGATGTCCTGTGGCGTTTTGTGCTGCATCTTGGTGGGACCAGTCTGTTGCTGAAGGTGCTCTTCAAGTTGACCAGTGTGTCATGGAGGGGGTGAGCTGTATTGTCCAGGATGCTCCGCAGTTTGAGGAGCATCCTCCCCTCCCCTCCTAAACCGACCAAATGCTGCCAAATCTAACCCTCGGCCTCAGAGTGGCTGATTGGGTGTCCAGATATTTTCTGACGAGAATCGGAGTAAACCTGAATGAAGTGTCTGTCAATGGCAGACCGCTATTTTAACTCCATACTGTTGACGACCTTCTACCGCTGCACCATCGAGAGCATCCTAACGCATGGCATCCCTGTGTGGTACCTCAGCTGCACGGAGGCAGAAAGGAAAGCTCTACAGCGGGTAGTCCATAGAGCTCAGAGGGCCATCGGAACACAGCTACCAGACTTGGAGGGCATCTACAACACACGATGCCTCAGAAAAGCCACCAGCATCCACAAAGACTCTTCACACCCCTGCAACAGTCTGTTCGAACTCCTTCCATCGGGCAGACGATACAAGGCCTTCTACACCCGCACCTCCAGACTCAGGAACAGCTTCATCCCCAGGGCCATAGCTGCTATGAACCGGTCCTGCTGAGCCGGATGGTCACAACGCATAGATCAACTTGCACTTTACCCTGTCTAAAACTGTTACATTTGTTTCGTTGGGTTGCTGTTGTCTAAATTACTTAAATTATTGCATCGTATGGGAGGCGCATTCCCAATCTCGTTGTACCCCTGGGTACAATGACAATAAAGATATATTGTATTGTATTGTATTGTATTGTGTTCTCTTCCAGTTACAAAGCGGGGATGAGCAAAGGACAGATTGCCAAACCACCCACCCATTCACCATATGTCTTTTTTGAAGAGAGATGCCTTGGATACAACAGAAACATGAAACATAGAAAATAGGTGCAGGAGTAGGTCATTCGGCCCTTCGAGCCAGATCCGCCATTCAAAATGTTCATGACTGATCATCCAGAATCAGACAGTGCACATCTGAAGAAGGGTCTCGACCCGAAACTCGGCTTGTACTCGCTGGAATTTAGAAGATTGAGGGGGGATCTTATAGAAACTCACAAAATTCTTAAGGGGTTGGACAGGCTAGATGCAGGAAGATTGTTCCCGGTGTTGGGGAAGCCCAGAACAAGGGGTCACAGTTTAAGGATAAGGGGGAAGTCTTTTAGGACCGAGATGGGAAAGTTTTTTTTCACACAGAGAGTGGTGAATCTGTGGAATTCTCTGCCACAGAAGGTTGTTGAGGCCAGTTCATTGGCTATATTAAAGAGGGAGTTAGATGTGGCCCTTGTGGCTAAAGGGATCAGCGGGTATGGAGAGAAGGCAGGTACGGGATGCTGAGTTGGATTTGGATGATCAGCTATGATCATATTGAATGCAGGCTCGAAGGGCCGAATAGCCTACTCCTGCACCTATTTTCTATGTTTTCTATGTTTCTATGAAACGTCACCCATTCCTTCTCTCCTAGATTCTGCCTGACCTGCTGAGTTACTCCAGCATTTTGTGATACCCAGAATCAGTACCCCGTTCCTGCTTTTTGCCCCCAACTCCCTTGATTCCTTCAGCCCAAAGAGCTAAAACTAACTCTCTCTTGAAAACAAGTTGGTGGCACAGTGGTAGAGTTGCTGCCTCACGGTGCTTGCAGCGCCAGAGACCCGGGTTCGATCCCGACTACGGGTGCTGTCTGCACGGAGTTTGTACGTTCTCCCCGCGACCAGGTGGAATTTCTCCGAGATCTTCAGTTTCGTACAGACGCACAAGTTTGTAGGTTAATTGGCTTGGTAAATGTAAAAATTGCCCCTAGTGTGCGTAATGTGCGGGGACCACTGGTCGGCGCGGACCCGGTGGGCCGAAGGGCCTGTTTCCGTGCAGTATCTGTAAACTAAACTAAAGCTGAAACAATGAACTACAAGGTTGTATCTGGCAGATTACGCCACCCTCCTCCTCACACAAGGGGTGATCTCTGTCCCATTAAGACGAGTAATGTCCATTAGTTGCTCAGTAATAGTAACAGGATTGTGTTTCCAACATTTTCCTAAACCTAGAGTTGCTGCCTCACAGCGTCAGAGACCCGGGTTCAATCCTGACCACGGGTGCTGTCTGTGCGGAGTTTGTACGTTCTCCCCGTGACCCGCGTGGGTTTTCTCCGGGTGCTCCGGTTTCCTCCCAAACTCCAAAGACCCAGATCTTTTTGCTGAGGATTCTGGAAAAGAACTTTAATCCCACAAGCCAGGGACAAGACACATAATGATCCATTTATAGATGCTTTGTTTGAGATATATATATATATATATATATATATAAAGATATTCCCCAAGGGGAAACAAAACCTGCATCTGAAACAAAAACATGTTCACTCCAGAAGACAGGAATATGAAGTAAAGATGTAGATAATTTAGGGGCTGCCAGCAAGTACACTTGTGAACATAAATCAAAAGAAAAATTTGCAGATGTTGCAAATCTGAAATAAAAAAAGATTCAGCAGGTCAGGCAGCATCTATGGAAAGAGTAATGGTTAATGTTTCAGATCCAGGACCCTGTCTTTATTTGTACAGGAAGCATCTGCAGATGCTGGATAAACCGAAGACAGACACAAAAAGCTGGAGTAACTCAACGGGTCAGGCAGCATCTCTGGAGAGAAGGAATGGGTGACGTTTCGGGTCGAGACCCTTCTTCAGACTTATTTATTCAGTCTGATGAAAGGTCCTGGACCTAAAACATCTGTTCTACTTTCTGCAGTTGCTGCCTAACTTTCCCAACAACCATCGGGCCATTGAACACCACAAACACCAACTGAATTACAAAGTGTCTTGCATTCTTAAGTTAGGAATGGGCAAAAGATGCTGGACCCTTGTAGTGACACCATGTCACCTTAACGAAGAGGCAAAGTTAGGGCCCTTCGTCAGTAGAAGGGTCCCAACCTGAAACATCACATAGAGCGCTTTAGGACAGCATGGTGGCGAGGAGTTAGAGTCGTTGCCTTACAGCGCCAGAGACCCAGGTTCCATCCTGACCACTGGTGCTGTCTGTACGGAGTTTGCACGTTCTCCGGGTGCTCCGGTTTCCTCCTGCACTGCAAAGACGTGCAGATTTGTACGTTAATTGGCGGTCTGTAAATCGTCCTTAGGGAATAGGATAGAAATAGTGTGGAGAACTATATGGATAGTTTAGAGATACATTGCGGAAACAGGCCCTTCAGCCAGCCGAGTCCATGGCGACCAAAGATACTAGAGGAACAAGATGGACCACTCCATTGAAATCGCCTATACTGAAGTGTAGTACGCAAAGGAGCGTAACGTCCGCCATTTTAGTAAGCAAAACCCGCTGTTCGCTCTGCCTCTCGCAGTGTAATCAGTGTCTTGGGGGAACAGTATGTGTGATGATACCATTAAAATTCAGAATATATCTCATCTATCAATTCACAGATTTTTGTTATTTTTCTTTTTAAATGTTTCTGCAAGTTTCTGCCTACTAAAATGGCGCCTACTAAAATGGCGCCTACTAAAATGGCGCCTACTAAAATGGCGCCGTGACGTACTACGGTTTTTTGGGTCGAGTGGTCTATCTTGCTCTGCTCTATAATCTTTGATGGGTGGCGACCAGCAATCACTCGGCTCAGTGGGCCGAAGGGCCTGTTTCTACTTTGTACCTCCAATTTAAACTAAACTCAACGGTCCATGTTCTCCACAGATGCTGGCTGACACACTGAGTTACTCCAGCACTTTGTATCCCTTTGTGCAAAGCAGCATCTGCACTGCCTTGCTTCCACAGGGAACGTTAACTGACAGTTACGAGAAGTTTGTTATGCTCAAACCTCACGCATAATAAATCCCAGTTAACTAAAATAAACAAAGATCCTCAGTGTACAACTTATTAGGAGAAAGATTTAAAATTAGTAGTTGCTCCATTATTATCAACCATGGCATTTAATGGAGACAACTTCCATTTGCTCAGCACCTTACGGGAAGGTCCCAAGGCACTTCTTCGGAGAATAAGATTTACGACCGTACAAAGTAGAACTCAGCCAAATGTGTAGGAAGGAACTGCAGGTGCTGGTTACACCATGGACTCAAAATGCTGGAGTAACTCAGCGGGACAGGCAGCACCTCTGGAGAGAAGGAGTGGGTGACGTTTCGGGTCGAGGCCCTTCTTCAGACAGAGAGTCAGGGGAGAGGGAGACTAAAGATATGGTGGCGCAGCGGTAGAGTTGCTGCCTTACAGCGAATGCAGCGCCGGAGACTCAGGTTCGATCCCGACTACGGGCGCCGTCTGTACGGAGTTTGTACGTTCTCCCCGTGGGTTTTCTCCGAGATCTTCGGTTTCCTCCCACACTCCAAAGACGCACAGGTTTGTAGGTTAATTGGCTGGGCAAATGTAAAATTGTCCCTAGTGGGTGTAGGATAGTGTTTTTAATGTGCGGGGATCGCTGGGCGGCGCGGACCCGGTGGGCCGAAGGGCCTGTTTCTGCGCTGTATCTCTAAATTTAAAAAAATTAAATAAATACAGAAGGGTAAGGTGTGAAAACGACAGATCAAAGCAGACGCTGATCAAGGAAATGTAGAATGGTTCATTGTTGGCCAAGGAGAAGGTGACAAGGAGGTATGCAAATTGTAACATTAATCAGGAGGACAGAGAAACTAGTCGGAGAACTAGGGTGGGGGTGGGCGGGACAGAGAGGGAGAGGGAGAGCAAGGGTTACTTGAAGTTAGAGAAATCAATGTTCATACTGCTCAGATGGCCTTGTGCTTACTGAGAGTGGAGTAGGAGAGGGTGGCAAGGTGGGAGGTGTCAGGGCACAAGGCTGGAGGTAACAGGTGGGGTTTGCAGTAGTTGGTGTGTTGATACAGGTGAGAATGGGCCAGGTCGTGGTGGCTGGAAGGGAAATTCACGTGCAACACTGAAGAGGTAAACACAACAAAAGTCCATAAGACATAAGAGCCAGAATTAGGCCATTCGGTCCATCGAGCCTGCTCCCCCATTCAATCATGGCTGACCTATTTTTCCCTCTCAACCCGGGTTCGATCCCGACTTCAGATGCTGTCTGTGCAGAGTTTGTACGTTCTCCCTGTGACCATGTGGGTTTCCTCCCACATCCCAAAGATGTACAGGTTTGTAGGTTAATTGGCTTCTGTAAATTGGCCCTCGTGTGTCGGATGGAAAAGTAAGATTAAATAGAACTAGTATGAATGGGCGATCAATGGTCATGTATAGTGTTGGTCGGCGCAGACTCGATGGGCCAAAGGGCCTGTTTCCATGCTCTCTCTCTAAACTAAACTAAACCAAACCATAAGATATTGGAGCAGAATTAGGCCATTTGGCCCACCAAGTCTGCACTTTAATCATGGCTGATCCATTTTTCCTCTCTCCAACCTCATCTACTGTATCCGCGGTTCCAGAGGTCAACTTCTCTACATCGGCGAGACCAAGCACAGGCTCGGCGATCGTTTCGATGAACACCATCGCTTAGTCCGCCTTAACCAACCTGATCTCCCGGTGGCTCAGCACTTTAACTCCCCCTCCCATTCCCAATCTGACCTTTCTGTCCTGGGCCTCCTCCATTGTCAGAGTGCAAATTAGAGGAACAGCACCTCATATTTCGCTTGGGCAGTTTACACCCCAGCGGTATGAACATTGACTTCTCCCACTTCAGGTAGTCCCTGCTTCCACTCTCTATCACCTCCTCCTTCCCAGTTCTCCTACTAGTCTTCCGGTCTCTGACTACATCCTATCTTTGTCCCGCCCCCTCCCCTGACATCAGTCTGAAGAAGGGTCTCGACCCGAAACGTCACCCATTCCTTCTCTCCTGAGATGCTGCCTGACCCGCTGAGTTACTCCAGCATTTTGTGATGCCTCGATTTGTACCAGCATCTGCAGTTTTTATTCCTGCACCTCCTGCCTTCTCCCCTTTACTCTTATTAATCAGGAACCCATCAATCTTTAGAAAATGTCAAATATCTTGGCCTCCATCTGTGGCAATGAATTCCATAGATTCACCACCCTCTGGCTAAAGAAATTCCTCCTCATCTCCATGTCACTTTGAAACAGGAGAGTAAATCCTGCGATTTTTCACTTTCTCAACATATTAAACTTTCTGCATTTAGTATACATGCGTCAGAAGTGTCAAGAAAACAATCTCACACATTTCTAAGAAATGTTTATGTATTTCCTTCAGAGATTTGCAAACTATCACATGTAATAATTTACTATGAACACCATGGGCAGCACAAGAATAACTTCAGTTTAGGATTGGTGTCAAGTTAGGAAAAGGGGACGTACAACGAGATCTGGGTGACCGTGCATCAGTCACTGAAAGGAAGCATGCAGGTACAGCAGGCAGTGAAGAAAGCCAATGGAATGTTGGCCTTCATAACAGGAGGAGTTGAGTATAGGAGCAAAGAGGTCCTTTTGCAGTTGTATAGGGCCCTACTGAGACCGCACCTGGAGTACTGTGTGCAGTTTTGGTCTCCAAATTTGAGGAAGGATATTCTTGCTATTGAGGGCGTGCAGCGTAGGTTTACTAGGTTAATTCCCGGAATGGCGGGACTGTCATATGTTGAAAGACTGGAGCGGCTAGGCTTGTATACACTGGAATTTGGAAGAATGCGAGGGGATCTTATCGAACCATACAAGATTATTAAGGGGTTGGACACGTTAGAGGCAGGAAACATGTTCTCAATGTTGGGTGTGTCCAGAACCAGGGGCCACAGTTTAAGAATAAGGGGTAGGCCATTTAGAACGGAGATGAGGAAAAACTTTTTCAGTCAGAGAGTTGTAAATCTGTGAAATTCATTGCCTCAGAAGGCAGTGGAGGCCAATTCTCTGAATGCATTCAAGAGAGAGCTAGATAGAGCTCTTAAGGATAGCGGAGTCAGGGGGTATGGGGAGAAAGCAGGAACGGGGTACTGATTGAGAATGATCAGCCATGATCACATTGAATGGCGGTGCTGGCTCGAAGGGCCGAATGGCCTCCTCCTGCACCTATTGTCTATTAGTGATAATACCAACAAAAAAAATTCTGTTTGGTTTTTTAGTTTAGGGAATAGCAGGGAAACAAGCCCTTCGGCCCACTAAGTCCACACCAATCATAATACACCCTTTTACACTAGTCCGATGTTATTAAGTTCTCATCCACTCCCGATACACCAGAGGCAGTTTTACAGACGGCCAATTAACCTACAAACCCGCACGTCTTTGGTATGTGGGATGAAACCGGATCACCCATGCAGGCACAGGGAGAACGTGCAAACTCCACACAGACAGCACCGAGAGTCAGGATCGAATCTGGGTTTATGGCGCTGTGAGGCAGCAGCTCCACCCGCTGCTCCACCGAGCTGCAGATTCATCGGCAACATTAAACCACTGGCTTGAAAATACAGAATCATGAATACAAAAGGTCACACAATCTGTCTAAATACAATAAAGCACGTCTGGAATTAGAGTATATAGTTTATCTCTCTGGCACCCGAATTCCACACAAAGTAAACACAACAATATATCAAAATATATTCCCTTATTAAGTCTAGTTATTTTTCTTATATTTGCCATTTGCAATCTATGGACTGCAGCTCCAGTAATGAGCAAAAGCAGAACAAAGCAACAAAGCAGAACAAAGAACTAGATTACAACCTTATCCACAATCAGCCAATTATTATTTTTTTCTCAGGCTGGAGCTGGCCATTCTGCCCATCAAGTCTCTGCCAGCACTCTGAACAATCCCATCACTCTGATTTCCCCACCCCCCTAAGACCGGGCAGCACGGTGGTACAGTGGTAGAGTTGCTGCCTCACAGTACCAAGGACCCAATCCTAACTACGGGTGCCGTCTGTGCAGAGTTTGGACATTTTCCCTTTGACTGAGTGGGTTTTCTCCGGATGCTCCAGTTTCTTCCCAATTTCCAAAAAAAGCACAGGTTTATGGCTAATTGGCTTCTGTAAATTGCCCCTAGTACATAGGATGAAAAACTGGGATAACATAAAACTAGGCGGCACGGTGGCGCAGCGGTAGAGTTGCTGCCTCACAGCGAATGCAGCGCCGGAGACCCGGGTTCCATCCCGACTACGGGTGCTGTCTGTACGGAGTTTGTACGTTCTCCCCGTGACCTGCGTGGGTTTTCTCCGAGATCTTCGGTTTCCTCCCACACTCCAAAGACATGCAGGTTTGAAGGTTAATTGGCTGGGTAAATGTAAAAATTGACCCTAGTGGGTATAGGATAGTGTTAATGTGCGGGGATCGCTGGTCGGCGCGGACCCGGTGGGCCGAAAGGGCCTGTTTCCGCGCTGTATCTCTAAACTAAACCAGATGTACTGGTGATCGTTGGTCGGTGTGAAGGCGATGGGCTGAAGGGCCTGTTTCCACGCTGTATCTCCAAACTAAACTTATTTCCCTGTAATGCATTGCCTCTTATCACTCATCAACCTTCCCCAATCTCCGGCTACCCACCTACACCAGGTGCAATTGGAGACGAAACTGGAGCGCCCAGGAGAAAACCATGCGGTATCAGAGAGAGCTTGCAAACTCCACAAAGACAGCACCTTGGTCAGACAATAGACAATAGGTGCAGGAGTAGGCCATCCAGCCCTTCGAGCCAGCACCGCCATTCACTGTGATCATGGCTGATAATTCACATTCACAATCAGTACCCCGTTTCTGCCTTCTCCCCATACCCCCTGACTCTGCTATCTTTAAGAGCTCTATCTAGCTCTCTCTTGAAAGCATCCAGAGAAATGGCCTCCACTGCCTTCTGAGGCAGGAAATTCCACAGATTTACAACTCTCTGACTGAAAAGGTTTTTCCTCATCTCCATTCTAACAGGCCCTTTCGGCCCACTGGGTCCGTGCCGACCAGCGATCCCCTGCACATTAACACTATCTTAACCCACGAGGGACAATTTTTACATTTACCAAGCCGATTAACTTACATACCTGCACGTCATAGAGTTGTGAATCTGTGGAATTCTCTGCCTCAGAAGGCAGTGGAGGCCAATTCTCTGAATGCATTCAAGAGAGAGCTAAATGGAGCTCTTAATGATAGCGGAGTCAGGGGGTATGGGGAGAAGGCAGGAACGGGGTACTGATTGAGAATGATCAGCCATGATCACATTGAATGGTGGTGCTGGCTCGAAGGGCCAAATGGCCTACTCCTGCATCTATTGTCTATTGTCAGGATCGAACCTGGGTCGATGGAGTTGTGCAGCAAGTTAAATGCGCTGCAGTTACCCTTCTGGGCTACTGTGACAGCTCTGACCAAGTCTGTGGCTCTTGCGTGCAGGATGGAACTGCAAATTCTGGTTTAAAATCGAAGATAAGACACAAAATGTTGGGGTAACTCAGCGGGTCGGGCAGCATCTCTGGAGAGAAGGAATGGGCGATGTTTCGGGTCAAGACCCTTCTTCAGACTGAACAGAAGGGTCTGAAAGTCTGAAGAAGGGACTCGACCTGAAACGTCACCCATCGCTTCTCTCCAGAGATGCTGCCAGTCCTGCTGAGTTACTCCAGCATTCTGTGTCTACCTTCTGTGGCCCTTACGGAGGGAGGCCTGATAGAAGTGTATAAAACTATGAGAGGCATGGTTAGGGTAGACAGTCAGAACTTTTTCCCCAGGGTGGGACTGTCCTGGGAAGGACATTTCAGCTATCAGGTGAGAGGGGGGAAAGTTTGATGGAGATATGTGCGGCAGGTTTTCTTTTTACACAGTGAATAGTGAGAGCTTGCAACGCATTGCCAGGGGTGGTGGTGGAGACAGATACAATGGTAGCGTTTAAGAGGCTTTTAGATAAGCACAGGGAATTGCAGGGAATAGAGGGAGATGAATCAAGTGCGAACAGATGAGTTGAACTTGGCATCTTGTTCGGCACAGACATTGTGGGCCGTTCCTATGTAGTACCGTTCTATATTCTAAGGCTCACCCCCACCTTCTCAAGATGGGGATGGGTTATCATTGCTGGCCTTGCCAACAACAGCCAAAGCCCAGGAATTAGCAAGGAAACAGATTGCGCGTGTTCACCGAGGCATGTGTAATTCATACATGCTATTTTATGGACATCTGAGGAACTGTAGGATTATTCGCTGGAACGTGTGCACAGGAGTTGGCCCATGAATGGAATACTCAACAGTAGCGGTGGCTTTAAATCCGCTCATGAAATCTGACCTACATATTCAATTTGTACCCAGTCTGCATTCTGCTCAACCTTCAAAAGCTCCTCTGAATTGAAAGCCAGACTTCACCTCTCAGCCATTGTGCCAACTACCCCCATTCCAGTTAAAGTAGGCTGGCATTTTCCATACAGAGGGTGGTGGGTGTATGGAACAAGCTGCCAGATGAGGTAGTTGAGGCTGGGACTATCCCATCGTTTAAGAAACAGTTGGACAGGTACATGGATAGGACA
The DNA here is from genome assembly GCF_053455715.1 of Rhinoraja longicauda. Classification (NCBI taxonomy): domain Eukaryota; kingdom Metazoa; phylum Chordata; class Chondrichthyes; order Rajiformes; family Arhynchobatidae; genus Rhinoraja; species Rhinoraja longicauda. The sequence goes on from NC_135989.1 coordinate 13,661,537, forward strand.
GGTTTGGAGGGTTGTGGACCAATTGCAGGCAGGTGGGACTAGTGTAGCTGGGACATTGTTGGCCGGTATGGGCGAGTTGGGCCGAAGGGCCTGTTTGCACACTGTATCATTCTATGACTCTATGACTCTATGGCATAGAGTTAAAAACTGAAGACTGTAGACCTTAAGACATGGAAACATAGAAATTGGGTGCAGGAGTAGGCTATTCGGCCCTTTCGAACCAGCACCGCCATTCAATATGATCTTGGCTGCATCCAAAATAAGTACGCCGTTCCTGCGATAACTTTCAGGCACTATCGCAATGTTTCAGAAACATTTAGACGGGTACGTGGATAGGACAGGTTTAGAGGGACACGAGCCAAACGCAGGCAGGTGGGACTGGTTAGATGGGACATGTTGGTCGGTGTGGGCAAGTTGGGCCGAAGGGCTTGTTTCCACGCTGAATGTCTTTAGATTTTGGAGATGGTGTGGAAGCAGGCCCCTCGGCCCACAAGTCCACACCGACCAGCGGTCACTCTGTACACCAGCACGATCCTTCACACTAGGGACAATTTACAATTTACAAAAGCCAATTAACCTAGAAACCTGCACGTCTCTGGAGTGTGGGAGGAAACCGGAGCACCCGGAGAAAACCCACGTGGTCACAGGGAGAACGTACAAACTCCGTACAGACAGCACCCGAAGGCAAGATCAAACCCGGGCATCTGGCGCTGTGAGGCAGCCGCCCTACCGCTGCGCCACCGTACAATAGATATCGCATTTCTCTTGAGATTAGTGCAAGAAATTGGCACCTAGAAATAGGAAGGCAGATTATTATCTGAATGGTGTCAAGTTAGGAAAAAGGGACGTACAACGAGATCTGGGTGTCCTAGTGCATCGGTCACTGAAAGGAAGCATGCAGGTACAGCAGGCAGTGAAGAAAGCCAATGGAATGTTGGCCTTCATAACAAGAGGAGTTGAGTATAGGAGCAAAGAGGTCCTTCTACAGTTGTACCGGGCCCTGGTGAGACCGCACCTGGAGTACTGTGTGCAGTTTTGGTCTCCAAATTTGAGGAAGGATATTCTTGCTATTGAGGGCGTGCAGCATAGGTTTACTAGGTTAATTCCCGGAATGGCGGGACTGTCATATGTTGAAAGACTGGAGCGACTAGGCTTGTATACACTGGAATTTAGAAGGATGAGAGGGGACCTTATCGAAACGTATAAGATTATTAAGGGGTTGGACACATTAGAGGCAGGAAACATGTTCCCAATGTTGGGGGTGTCCAGAACCAGGGGCCACAGTTTAAGAATAAGGGGTAGGCCATTTAGAACGGAGATGAGGAAAAACTTTTTCAATCAGAGAGTTGTAAATCTGTGGAATTCTCTGCCTCAGAAGGCAGTGGAGGCCAATTCTCTGAATGCATTCAAGAGAGAGCTAGATAGAGCTCTTAAGGATAGCGGAGTCAGGAGGTATGGGGAGAAGGCAGGAACGGGGTACTGATTGAGAATGATCAGCCATGATCACATTGAATGGTGGTGCAGGCTCGAAGGGCCGAATGGCCTACTCCTGCACCTATTGTCTATTGTCTAACTAAAAGATGACTGGTGACATTGGGCAATGGGATAGTACGAGGGGCTGAATGGCCTACTCCTCCCACTTTGTAATTTCCAAGATGTTCCAAAGTGCTCTCCAGCTAATAACACACATTTCTGGTGGCTCTCTCTCAATCCCACTCTCATTCATTCTTGAGGAAGCATGAAATATTGCCACAGTAAAATCCAATAACTCAGCCTCTGATTATTCAGAAATCCTGATGGCTCAGTATCTGTTCCCTACAACCCATTTAATCTCAGCAAATTCATTGGAAATTACACTACTCTGCAACTTATATAAAAATATAGTGTGTTGTGGTATTAATACAAGTTACATCGAATAGACCAGAACATTTGCCAGACTAGCACTGCCAAAATCTCCAGGGTACTGGATTAAGAGAGGTTTATGGTAATTTAAATTAACAACAGTATTTTAGTTAGGAGTCAGCTTTCAGAGTCGGCAATACAATAGCCTTCTTCCAAACAGATTGACTAAAACTCTTACATAGTCTGAGGACGTGCCCCATTCTGAAACGTTACTCCAGAGATGCTTCCTAACCTGATTCACCACTCTCTGTGTGAAAAAAAACTTTCTCATCTCGGTCCTAAAAGACTTCCCCCATATCCTTAAACTGTGACCCCTTGTTCTGGACTTCCCCAACATCGGGAACAATCTTCCCGCATCGAGCCTGTCCAACCCCTTAAGAATTTTGTAAGTTTCTATAAGATCCCCCCTCAATCTTCTAAATTCCAGCGAGTACAAGCCGAGTCTTTATGCATTTGAGCAATAAATATTCCCTTCAGCACTCCTGCTCAACATTAAAAATACACCATGGCATCTTTTGCACTGACCTGAGGAATGGCACCTTCATAATACAACACTCCTGCAGCACCACACCGGACCTAATGCAGAGTCGCACTGATTGATGGAGAAGACCAGAGGGGCCGAATGGCCTCAATCCGTTCAGGCTTCTTCTGATATCCCACCAAAAAAATGACCACAAGTCACCCAACTCTGATAAATAATCAATAGAAATGGTTGCAATCAAAATGTTTTACAGTATTTGCAGAGAGAGAAGAAGAAAAAAAAAAAGAACAATAAATTGCAAATCTCGTTTACAAACTCCATCACCAGGGATCTAAGAAAACCTATTGCATTTTTCCAAAGCAGAGAAACTCTTTGGCTGGAGATAGACACAAAATGCTGGAGTAACTCAGCGGGACAGGCAGCGTCTCTGGAGAGAAGGAATGGGTGACGTTTCGGGTCGAGACCATTCATCAGACCTCGAACCGATACATCCACCCATTCCTTCTCTCCAGAGATGTTGCCTGTCCCACTGAGTTACTCCACCAATTTGTGCCAGTGTAAACCAGCATCTGCAGTTCCTTCCTACATAATTCTTTGCTGGTCCGTGTTGCTGTCATCTGCAGGAAGTAGGGAGGGCTGGAGGCATGGTTTGACAATATTTTATCCTCATCAAAGCTAGAAGAGCTAAATTTCTAAATGTGCTTTACACTTGACTTTTGAGACTTTCTAAAATGCCTCACGGCAATGAAATTGAGTTACTATTGATTGTAGTGTAGGAAGCAATATGCACAGCAAGACCCCAAAGGAACAGTTACAATGAACACATTACCTGTGTTTTGTGATCTTGAGTGAGGGATAGGTTTTGACCCCAGCACCAGGGTAGAGCTCCCCTCCTCTATCCCCAGTGCTGCATAGAAACATAGAAACATAGAAAATAGGTGCAGGAGTAGGCCATTCGGCCCTTCGAGCCTGTACGCACCGCCATTCAATATGATCATGGCTGATCATCCAGCTCAGTAGCCTGTACCTGCCTTCTCCCCATACCCCCTGGTCCCTTTAGCAAAAAGGGCCACATCTAACTCCCTCTTAAATATAGCCAATGAACTGGCCTCAACTACCTTCTGTGGCAGAGAATTCCACAGACTCACCACTCTCTGTGTGAAGAAATGTTTTCTCATCTCGGTCCTAAAAGACTTCCCCCTTATCCTTAAGCTGTGACCCCTGGTTCTGGACTCCCCCAACATCGGGAACAATCTTCCCGCATCTAGCCTCTCCAACCCCTTAAGAATTTTATATGTTTCTATAAGATCCCCCCTCAGTCTTCTAAATTCCAGCGAGTACAAGCATCTGAAAGCTTTGACATCACCCACTGCTTCGGTGCCATTTGTCATTCCTAATCAAGGGCTCAGGTGCATGCACTCCAGGTGAATTCTCCTTCCTGTTCACCTTCACCTCACTTCCTGTGGCAAGTGGAGTAGACTTGATGGCCTATTCACCAGAGTAGAATGGCCTAATTCTGATCTTCTGATCGTATGATCTTCTGATCCTACGATCTTCTGATCCTACGATCTACTGATCCTACGATCTTCTGATCTTACGATCTTCTGATCCTACGATCTTCTGATCCTACGATCTTCTGATCTTACGATCTTCTGATCACAACCGGGTGTGGCTAGCAACCCCAGGAGCCCAACATGGACGTGTCTTCCTCCACCTTGGCTAGCGAGCATTGGCTTCACCAGCGTGCATTGCCTTCACGGCCCACACACCCTGCATTAATTCTACCCCTGGTGTCAACATGGTACATCAATTCTCACCTCACTGGGAGGAACCGTGATCTGGGCATCTCCAAGTCCGAAGGCTGCAAGTTCAAGTCCCACTCCAGTACACTGCCGAGTAAGAGCAGCCATGATAGAGGTGCTACCTTTGGATATGACTCTTCGAGCCTGCGGTGCTGGCTCAAAGGACCGAATGGCCTACTCTTGCACCTATTTTTCCATATTTTCTACGTTAAGACAGGGAACGTGAAAGGTGCCACAGTCTTAGAATAAAGGGGAGGCCATTTAAAACTGAGGTGAGAAGCAACTTTTCCACCCAGAGAGTTGTGAATTTGTGGAATTCTCTGCCACAGAGGGCAGTGGAGGCCAAATCACTGGATGGATTTAAGAGAGAGTTAGATAGAGCTCTGGGGGCTGGTGGAATCAAGGGATATGGGGAGAAGTTGGGCACAAGTTACTGATTGTAGATGATTGTGGATGATCAACCATGATCACAATGAATGGCGGTGCTGGCTCAAAGGGCTGAATGGCCTCCTCCTGCACCTATTTTCTATGATTCTATTCACAAAATGCTGGAGTAACTCAGCAGGTCAGGCAGCACCTCAGGAGAAAAGGAATGGGCGACGTTTCGGGTCGAGACCCTTCTCAGTCTAAAGAAGGGTCTCGACCCGAAACGTCACCCATTCCTTCTCTCCTGAGATGCTGCCTGACCTGCTGAGTTACTCCAGCATTTTGTGAATAAATACCTTCGATTTGTACCAGCATCTGCAGTTATTTTCTTACACCTTCCACGTTTCTAGGTGCTATTAGAATGCAAGAACTGTTTCTTTTTTCCAGTTCCACTTTTGAATTTACAACATCTGCAACTTTATGCTTGTAACTAAAATCAATAGCATCTACACAGCACAACTGAATTACCCTTGAAGTTATTCATAGCAAACAGCTCAGCAGGCTGGGTTTTAATGGAGGAATTGGATTAAACCTTATTGGAAAAGGAACAGACACACACACAGGTTTCTTTAGTGTGTGGCATTCCTATGCTGTAGATCACATTAAGGAAACCAAACCCAAAATCTGACTTGTCACCCACCTAAGTGGACACAAGGAGAACGTTTGTCCCATTGCTTCTGTGCCAGATCCTTTTATAAAGGTCCAATTAGAAGAGGGGTCTCGATCTGAAACGTCACCTATTCCTTCTCTCCAGAGATCATGCCTGTTCCTGAGTTACTCCAGCATTTTGTGTCTATCTCCAATTAGTCAAAACCCTTCTCCCAGGATGGAAATTACAAATACTAGAGGTGTAGGAAAATAACAGTAGGTGCTGGTACAAATCGAAGGTATCACAAAATGCTGGAGTAACTCAGCGGGTCAGGCAGCACCTCAGGAGAGAAGGAATGGGTGACGTTTCGGGTCTTCAGTCTGAAGAAGGGTCTCGGCCCGAAACGTCACCCGTTCCTTTTCTCCCGAGATGCTGCCTGACCCGCTGAGTTACTCCAGCTTTTTGTGATACCTTCAAATACTACAGGGCATAGCTTTAAGGTGAGAGGGGCAACGTTTCATGGAAATGTACAGGGCAAGTTTTCTTTTGAACCGAGAGGGTATTGAGTGGCTGGAAGCGACTGCCTGGGGTGAATGGTGGGGGGGTGGGGCAGATAGAGCTGTTTGAGAGACTTTTGGATGACCACATGCAGGGAATGGAAAGATATGGAGCATGTGCAGACAGATAGAGTTGATCTTGGCATCATGTTTGGCAGTGACATTGTGGGCCGAAGGGCCTGTGGCTGTGCTGTTCCATGTTCCATGCTCCATGTGCCATGCTCCATGCTCCATGCTCCATGCTCCATGCTCCATGCTCCATGCTCCATGCTCCATGTTCCATGTTCCATGCTCCATGTTCCATGTTCCATGCTCCATGCTCCATGTTCCATGTTCCATGCTCCATGCTCCATGCTCCATGCTCCATGCTCCATGCTCCATGTTCCATGCTCCATGTTCCATGCTCCATGTTCCATGCTCCATGTTCCATGTTCCATGTTCCATGCTCCATGCTCCATGCTCCATGTTCCATGTTCCATGCTCCATGTTCCATGCTCCATGCTCCATGTTCCATGCTCCATGCTCCATGCTCCATGTTCCATGCTCCATGCTCCATGCTCCATGCTCCAGTCCCACCCTCCCTTCTTCTCCAATCACGCCAATGTTTTTACCTTGTCCAATAAGAGTCATTGAGACATACTGCACAGAAGCAGGCCCTTCGGCCCACCAGGTCTATGCTGACCATCAAGCACCCGACCACATCAAATCCCCTCCCCAGGTTCCCATCATAGTGAACGGCGGATATTTCTTTTAACGAGCCTTTTCGAAAGGAATTGGCAAGTTGGCACAACAACATCAGCACACTTTAATTTTGGTTGGAGGTTGGAAAAAAATATATATTTTGCAATCACCGGGGCAGCAGGAGGCCCTACACCATACCCCACCCCATACCCCACCCCATACCCCGCCCATACCCCACCCCATACCTCACCCCCACCCACCCCATACCCCACCCCATACCCCACCCCATACCCCACCCCATACCCACCCCATACCCCACCCCATACCCCACCCCACCCCATACCCCACCCCATGCCCAGGCCCTACACCCCTAACCCACCCCCTCCCCATGCCCAGGCCCTACACCCCTAACCCACCCCCTCCCCATGCCCAGGCCCTACACCCCTAACCCACCCCCCACCCCATACCCCACCCCATACCCCACCCCATACCCCACCGCATACCCCACCCCATACCCCACCCCATACCCCGGCCCTACACCCACCCCATACCCCACCCCATACCCCACCCCACCCCATACCCCACCCCATGCCCAGGCCCTACACCCCTAACCCACCCCCTCCCCATGCCCAGGCCCTACACCCCTAACCCACCCCCTCCCCATGCCCAGGCCCTACACCCCTAACCCACCCCCCACCCCATACCCCACCCCATACCCCACCCCATACCCCACCGCATACCCCACCCCATACCCCACCCCATACCCCGGCCCTACACCCCTAACCCACCGCCACCCCACACTCAGGCCCTACACCCCCTAACCCACTCCATACCCACCCCCACCCCACCCCATGCCCTACACCCCCACCCCACGCCCAGGCCCTGCACCCCACCCACACCCCAAACCCACCCCATGACCACCACCACCCCATACGCACCCCTCCCCATGCCCAGGCCCTACACCCCTAACCCACCCACACCCAGGCCCTACACCCCCTAACCCACTCCATACCCACCCCCACTCCACCCCATGCCCAGCCCTACACCCCTAGCCCACCCCATGCCCATCCCTACACCCTACCCACACCCCAAACCCACCCCATGCCCACCACCACCCCATACCCACCCCCACCCCATGCCCAGGCCCGCACCACCCATCCTCCCCCACCCCCACCCCCCTCCATTCATCAAGGCCACAGCAGATCCTCCAGACCATCTTTACTGGAACCTCACATCCAATTCAAGACAGTCAGGAGCGTTTCATTGCCATATGTACCAACAACGGAGCAAATTCATAACAGGCCTGGAAACACATTACCACAAAGATAATACATAATAAACAGAAATTCAATAAAATAATAACCTCAATGTCCACAAATATAATCATCCTTGAATGTATGTACTCAATGACTCAACATCTACTGCCTCTGAGGTACAGATTCTCAATGAGGCAATTGGTTGTTGACTCAGTTCCAAATGGTCAACCCCTCACCCTGTGACAGTGACCCCCTCATTCTCGACTCTCCTGCCTGAGGGGAGAGTCACTCAGCATCTTCCCTGTCAAGTGCTCTCCGTGTCTTGGCAGTCTCTCTTTAAACACAGTGACGGCCTCTCCCTGCCTTTTTGTAACCTTGAGGAGGAGCTAAATAGCCTCTGATTCAACAACGTCTCCAATTACAAGCTGCTTATCCCTGGTAGCATTAGAGAGCTGGCAAGGTGCACCTTGTTCCACCCCCAGCCATCTTCCAAGACAGTTGCCCTTCGGACAAGATACACAATAGACAATAGGTGCAGGAGGAGGCCATTCAGCCCTTCGAGCCAGCACTGCCATTCAATGTGATCATGGCTGATCATTCCCAATCAGTACCCCGTTCCTGCCTTCTCCCCATATCCCCTGACTCCGCTATCCTTAAGAGCTCTATCCAGCTCTCTCTTGAATGCATTCAGAGAATTGGCCTCCACTGCCTTCTGAGGCAGAGAATTCCACAGATTCACAACTCTCTGACTGAAAAAGCTTTTCCTCATCTTAATTCTAAATGGCCTACCCCTTATTCTTAAACTGTGGCCCCTTGTTCTGGACTCCCCCAACATTGGGAACATGTTTCCTGCCTCTAACGTGTCCAACCCCTTAATAATCTTATATGTTTCAATAAGATCTCCTCTCATCCTTCTAAATTCCAGTGTATACAAGCCTAGTCGCTCCTGTCTTTCAACATATGACAGTCCGCTCCAGTCTTTCAACATATGACAGCCACCTTGCATGGAGAAAGGAACTGCAGGTAGACACAAAATGCCGGAGTAACTCAGCGGGAATAGGTGACATTTCGGGTCGGAACCCTTTTTCAGACGGAAAATATATTTTGTCCATTTTGCTATAGGGACTCTTGGGAATTTTCATGCTGTGCCGAGCATTTCTAACAGTGTTCATTAAGCTTTGAGTACCCAAAGCCAGTTTCCCATTCATTAATCCTCACCTCCCCTTCACCCTCCCCCTTTTCTCTCCTGACGCCACCATCTGCTACAGTCCCACAGATACTGACAGCTTCACACTGACCAAGTATCCATTTAACCCCTGGTCAGCCTCATCTCCTTTCCAAAGGAGCGTCCTTTTATTCTGAGGCTGTGCCCTCTGGTCTTAGACTCTCCCACTAGTGGAAACATCTTCTCTGCGTCCACTCTATCCAGGCCTTTCACTATTTGGCAAGTTTCAACGAGGTCCTCCCTCAACTAAACTCCAGCGAGTACAAGCCCAGTACCATCATACGTTAACCCAGTCATGCCTGGGATCATTCTTGTAAACCTCCTCTGGACTCTTTCCAATTCCAGCACATTCTTCCTCAGATGCGGGGGTCCAAATCTGCTCAAAATACTACAAATGTGGTCTGCCCAGTGCCTTATAATGCCTCAGCATTACATCCCCGTTTTTGTAGATTTAGATTTAGAGATACAGCGCGGAAACAGGCCCTTCGGCCCACCGAGTCCGCGCCGCCCAGCGATCCCCGCACAGTAACACCATCCTACACCCACTAGGGACAATTTTTCCATTTACCCAGTCATTTAACCTACAAACCTGTACGTCTTTGGAGTGTGGGAGGAAACCGAAGATCTCGGAGAAAACCCACGCAGGTCACGGGGAGAACGTACAAACTCCGTACAGACGGCGCCCGTAGTCAGGATCGAACCTGAGTCTCCGGCGCTGCATTCGCTGTAAGGCAGCAACTCTACCGCTGCTCCACCGTGCCGCCCTGTACACTGTGAATGGCTCGATTGGAATCATGTATTCTAGTCCTCTTGAAATAAGGAGTATTGCGTACAGTTTTGGTCTCCTAATCTGAGGAAAGACATTCTTGCCATAGAGGGAGTACAGAGAAGGTTCGCCAGATTGATCCCTGGGATGGCAGGACTTTCATGGGAAGAAAGACTGGATAGACTCGGCTTGTACTCGCTGGAATTTAGAAGATTGAGGGGGGATCTTATAGAAACTTACAAAATTCTTAAGGGGTTGGACAGGCTAGATGCGGGAAGATTGTTCCCGATGTTGGGGAAGTCCAGAACAAGGGGTCACAGTTTAAGGATAAGGGGGAAGTCTTTTAGGACCGAGATGAGAAAGTTTTTTTTCACACAGAGAGTGGTGAATCGATGGAATTCTCTGCCACAGAAGGTAGTTGAGGCCAGTTCATTGGCTATATTTAAGAGGGAGTTAGATGTGGCCCTTGTGGCTAAAGGGATCAGGGGGTATGGAGAGAAGGCAGGTACGGGATACTGAGTTGGATGATCAGCCATGATCATATTGAATGGCGGTGCGTACAGGCTCGAAGGGCCGAATGGCCTACTCCTGCACCTATTTTCTATGTTTCTAACTGCTAACATTGCATTTGCCTTCCTTACTACTGATTCAAAGATCCCACAGAACATCCCTGAACAGCAGAGGAGTTCTTCCATGTACCCAGATGCCAGCATTCATACCTGAATAAACAGCATTAAAAGCAGACGGCACTTGTTTCATTAAAAAAAGAGAACCTGCAATTTATCACCCACCTGTTTAGTGGGAGGCTCGCTCATCTACATTAACCCTAACAACTCCTACAATACAAAAATGCTTGGACCTCATTGTCCACAATGAGGTCCTCAACCTACCACAACCAAAGATCACGCCTGAACTACCATCTACCTCATTAGTGACCCTCAGACTATCCTTGATCAGTCTTTGCTGTTTTTACCTTGCATTAAAAGTTATTCCCTTGTCATAGGGAATTTATTCACAAAATGCTGGAGTAACTCAGCAGGTCAGGCAGCATCTCGGGAGAGATGGAATGGGTGACGTTTCGGGTCGAGACCCTTCTTCAGTCTGACGAAGCGTTTCGGGTCGTGACCCTTCTTCAGCCTGAAGAAGGGTCTCGACCCGAAACGTCACCCATTCCTTCTCTCCTGAGATGCTGCCTGACCTGCTGAGTTACTCCAGCATTTTGTGAATAAATACCTTCGATTTGTACCAGCATCTGCAGTTATTTTCTTATTCCCTTATCATGAATCTGTACGCTGTGAATGGCTCGATTGTAATCATGTATTGTTTTTCCGCTGACTGGTTAGCACGCAACAAAAGCTTGTCACTGTATCTCGGTACACGTGACAATAAACTACACCGAACTGAACATCTATCAAGTACGTTGGTAAGGGATGTGATCTTCTCCGCTGACTGACTAGCGCGCAACATTTTTTTGCAGCAAAAATGTTCCCAATGTTGGGGGAGTCCAGAACCAGAGGCCACACAGTCTGAGAATAAAGGGGAGGCCATTTAAAACAGCGGTGAGAAAAAAATCTTTTCACCCAGAGAGTTGTGAATTTGTGGAATTCGCTGCCACAGAAGGCAGTGGTGGCCAATTCACTGGATGAATTTAAAAGAGAGTTAGATAGAGCTCTAGGGGCTAGCGGGAATCAAGGGGTATGGGGAGAAGGCAGGCACGGGTTACTGATTGTGGGTGATCAGCCATGATCACAATGAATGGCGGTGCTGGCTCGAAGGGCTGAATGGCCTCCTCCTGCACCTATTTTACAATACAATACAATACAATATATCTTTATTGTCATTGTGCAGGGGTACAACGAGATTGGGAATGCGCCTCCCATACAACGCAATAATTTAATTAACTTACAAATTTAATTTGCTATGTTTCTATGCAACAAAAAACTAAACTAAACCTAGAAAATCCAAGGCTACCTTCCTAACTCTCTGCCCTCAATTTCTTGATGCAAGGCTGCACCTCTCCGGTCCCAGACTCTCCCACTAGTGGAAACATCCTCTCTGCATCCACTCTATCCAGGCCTTTCACTATTTGGCAAGTTTCAAATGAGGTCCCCCCTCGTCTAAGGCCCCACTGCCATCAAACACCCATCATACGTTAACCCACTCATCTTCATGTTAAATTGACAGGCTCTTACCCCGAGACTCCACAAGGTGACTAGTGCCCACCAAAGCAAATGCCCACTCAGCATTTACCGTCTGAAGCATCCACAAGTTCTTATTGGTGGTCAGAGTATTATCTGAATGGTGTCACGTTAGGAAAAGGGGACGTACAACGAGATCTGGGTGTCCTAGTGCATCAGTCACTGAAAGGAAGCATGCAGGTACAGCAGGCAGTGAAGAAAGCCAATGGAATGTCGGCCTTCATAACAAGAGGAGTTGAGTATAGGAGCAAAGAGGTCCTTCTGCAGTTGTACAGGGCCCTAGTGAGACCGCACCTGGAGTACTGTGTGCAGTTTTGGTCTCCAAATTAGAGGAAGGATATTCTTGCTATTGAAGGCGTGCAGCGTAGGTTTACTAGGTTAATTCCCGGAATGGCAGGACTGTCACATGTTGAAAGACTGGAGCAACTAGGCTTGTATACACTGGAATTTAGAATGATGAGAGGGGATCTTATCGAAAAGTATAAGATTATTAAGGGGTTGGACACGTTAGAGGCAGGCAACATGTTCCCAATGTTGGGGGAGTCCAGAACAAGAGGCCACAGTTTAAGAATAAGGGGTAGGCCATTTAGAACGGAGATGAGGAAAAACGTTTTCAGTCAGAGAGTTGTGAATCTGTGGAATTCTCTGCCTCAGAAGGCAATGGAGGCCGATTCTCTGAATGCATTCAAGAGGAGCTAGATAGAGCTCTTAAGGATAGCGGAGTCAGGGGGTATGGGGAGAAGGCAGGAACGGGGTACTGATTGTGGATGATCAGCCATGATCACATTGAATGGCGGTGCTGGCTCGAAGGGCCTACTCCTGCACCTATTGTCTATTGTCACCAGATTTAAAATAACCACTCAATCTTCCAAAATCCATGCAGTGCAAACGAATCATTCCTCTTAACGTAACCCTTCTAAGCACGGAGTCACTCTGCGAAACCTTCTCTGCAACGTTTCCAACACACACCTATATCCTTCTTTAAATAAGGAGACCATAACTGAATCTATTCTCCAAGTGTGGTCTCATCAAAGCCTGCTGTAGTCACAGCAAAATGTCTCCATTTTTATTCTCTCTGCTATTTGCAATAACGAGGAGAGATTTATTTCTGAATCTTTGAAACGCTTTGCCTCGGGGCTTAGTCAAAAAGTGCATGCAAGGCTGAAAACAATGCTTTTTTTCAGGATCCTGAGAATCAGAGAATGTGGAGATGGGTAAGATATCAACCACTACCTTTATTCAATAACGGAATAGGTTAGACAAACTGAATGGTGACTTAATGCTTCTATTTCACAATGGATCATTTTCCTGCTGGATACAGGACAAATGTTCCCAATGTTGGACGAGTCCAGAACCAGGGGCCACACAGTCTAAGAATAAAGGGGAGGCCATTTAAAACTGAGGTGAGAAAAAACCTTTTCACCCAGAGAGTTGTGAATTTGTGGAATTCTCTGCCACGGAGGGCAGTGGAGGCCAATTCACTGGATGAATTTAAAAGAGAGTCAGATAAAGCTCAAGGGGGCTAGTGGAATCAAGGGATATGGGGAGAAGGCAGGCACGGGTTACTGATTGTGGATGATCAGCCATGATCACAATGAATGGCAGTGCTGGCTCGAAGGGCCAAATGGCCTCCTCCTGCACCTATTTTCTATGTTATGTTTCTATCATTCAATGCCATGATTTACACAGTACTGGGAGTTGACCAGGCTGGACAACCTCCCTCTTCCATCTCACCAAAGGGTTGTCCACTTGAAACAATGAAAGGCATGATGTGAAAGAAACGGAGGGCAAGGAGTAATAAAAGATTCAAGTGATGGCAAGGAAATTAGTTGCACCAATTTGGACCAAATCTGGGATAAATCAGGTGCAACACAGAATTATACTGGTTGTATGCCTCTTGTCACCTTCCCCTCAATGAACAATGAACCATTCTACATCTCCTTGATAGTTCCTCTGTCCCTCTCTTCCCCTCCCCCTTCCCAGATCTCCCTCTATCTTCCTGTCTCCACCTATATCCTTCCTTTGTCCCGCCCCCCTGACATCAGTCTGAAGAAGGGCCTCGACCCGAAACGTCGCCCATTCCTTCTCTCCTGAGATGCTGCCTGAGTTACTCCAAAACTTTGTGTAGATCTTAGAAGCTAAAATCATTTGCTATTGAATGGAATTGAAAGATGGAGCGTAGAAACAGGACATTCGGCCCACCGTCCACACCAACCATCCATCACCCACTCACACTAGTTCTATGTTATAACATTTTCCCATCCACTCCCTGCACACGAGGGGCAATTTACAGAGAGGCAAACCCACAACTAGTTGAGACATGGGAGTAAACTGGAGCACCCGGAGAGACCCGGATGCTGTCTGACCCCTTGAGTTACTCAAGCTTTTTGTGTCTATCGCCCGGAGGAAACCCGCGCAGTCACAGGGAGAACATGCAAACTCCACACAGACAGCACCCGAGGCCAGGATCGAACCAGGGTCTCTGCCGCTGTGAGGCAGCAGCTCTACCCGCTGCGCCACTGCGCTTCCTCCAATGTGTATCAGACTAAACGGAGAGAATATCGGCACGGTGGCGCAGTGGTAGACTTGCTGCCTTACAGCGAATGCAGCGCCGGAGACCCAGGTTCGATCCTGACTACGGGCGCCGTCTGTACGGAGTTTGTACGTTCTTCCCGTGACCTGCGTGGGTTTTCTCCGAGATCTTCGGTTTCCTCCCACACTCCAAAGACGTGCAGGTATGTAGGTTAATTGACTGGGTAAAATGTAAAAATTGACCCTAGTGTGTGTTGGATAGTGTTAATGTGCGGGGATCGCTGGGCGGCGCGGACTCGGTGGGCCGAAGGGCCTGTTTCCGCGCTGTATCTCTAAAAAAAATTGGTTAACTGAACCATTTCACCAGCTGTGTGGGAAGGAACTGCAGATGCTGGTTTACCCCGAAGATAGACACAAAATGCTGGAGTAACTCAGCGGGACAGGCAGCATCTCTGGAGAGAAGGAATGGGTGACGTTTTGGGTCGAGATCCTTCTTCAGACTGGTTTGCCATTACCAAGATTGGCGTATTTGGCTGCCAACGTTGAATTTTTAATTGGATTATTCCACGAAGATAAATCCCGTCAGTTGGGGAAGGAAAGTTAACATTTGGCTGGTTGTTTTTCTGCTGAGTACAGTGGAGACATAATTTAGACAAACTAATTTCAATTAAGAGAAAAGACTTCTCGAAGCTGCAAGACCGCATCCACTGATTCTGCAGCGCCAGGATATTTTTTTAGAAAAAGGGACTTTAATCAAGTTTTTGTCTCATCTCCATTTGATTTTCTGCGTTGTATATCATTAACCATTCAATTGCCAGGGAGCTATCCAATGCCATGGGCGGTCACAGTGGCGCAGCGGTAGAGTTGCTGCCTTACAGCGAATGCAGCGCCGGAGACTCGGGTTCAATCCCGACTACGGGCGCCGTCTGTACGGAGTTTGTACGTTCTCCCCGTGACCTGCGAGGGTTTATTTAGAGATCTTCGGTTTCCTCCCACACTCCAAAGACGTAGAGGTTTGTAGGTTAATTGGCTTGGTAAATGTAAAAATTGTCCCTAGTGGGTATAGGATAGTGTTAATGTGCGGGGATCGCTGGTCGGCGTGGACCCAGTGGGCCGAAAGGGCCTGTTTCCGCGCTGTTTCTCTAAACTAAACTAAACAATGTGTGTTTTAGGAAAGAAAACTGCAGATGCTGGTTTAAATCGAATGTAGACACAAAATGCTGGAGTAACTCAGTGGAACAGGCAGTATCTCTGGAGAGAAGGAATGGGTGACGTTTCGGGTCAAGACCCTTCTTCAATGTGATCATGGCTGATCATTCTCAATCAGTACCCCATTCCTGCCTTCTCCCCATACCCTCTGACTCCGCTATCCTTAAGAGCTCTATCCGGCTCTCTCTTGAATGCATTCAGAGAATTGGCCTCCACTGCCTTCTGAGGCAGAGAATTCCACAGATTCACAACTCTCTGACTGAAAAAGTTTTTCCTCATCTCAGTTCTAAGAAAAAGTTTTTCCTCATCTCAGCTCAGTTTTCCTCAACTCAGTACTCTGTGGGTTTTGAAACTAAGCGTGGAATCAATCAGTGGAGGATGGAGAGAAGGAAACAGTGGTCTAATGGAGGGCAGGGAACAGTGATCCAGTGCAGGGCAGAGAACAGTGTGCAGTGAGTCAGTGGAAAGAAGAGCGGTGAGATGCAGTGTGGGAGACAGAGCAGAGAGTTAAGTACAAGATACACACAAACCCTTCCTTATCTCTGTGCCTCCATCTCCCCTGACTCTCAGTCTGAAGAAAGGTCACGACCCGAAACGTCACCCATTCCTTCTAACCAGAGATGCTGCCTGTCCCGCTGAGTTACTCCAGCACTGAGTGTCTATCTTTGGTGTAAACCAGCACCTGCAGTTCCTTCCTAAACAGTTAGGAACAAGGGCGAGGAAGGGCCAGAGCAGAGAATCGTCAGACGGTGGGGAACCAGGAATTGAAAGCACATGGAGGACACAGAACATGGAATCAGGCACCAGGAAGAGTGAGCCAGTAAAGGGACAAAGACTAATGGATTTGTGGACCTTCAGTGAAGAAAGGTCAACATCCTACGTCTGAAAAATTAATCAACTCAATGTCGTCTGTTGAAGAGAATCTGAATTGGTCTGGATGCAGTCTGCAACGAGACTGTGTCTGGCCAGGATAATACAATGAACAGGATAGACAGTGCACCCAGCTGGACTCATGCAGCAGGGGGAAAGGAAATTCCAGACGTCCAACCGAGAGAATTTAACAGTTAAGGCAGGCTAATAACGCTGTTACAGTACGGATACTTGGCCTTACCACGTCTGGCGGCAGGCAGGAGATAGGAATGTTCGGTCAACCTTTGTGTAGGAAGGAACTGCAGATGCTGCTTTACACCAAAGATAGACACAAAATGCTGGAGTAACTCAGCGGGACAGGCAGCATCTCTGGAGAGAAGGAATGGGTGACGTTTCGGATCGAGACCCTTCTTCAGGCTCGGGTTTCAATAGACAATAGACAACAGGTGCAGGAGGAGGCCATTCAGCCCTTCGAGCCAGCACCACCATTCAATGAGATCATGGCTGATCATTTTCAATCAGTACCCCGCTCCTGCCTTCTCCCCATACCCCGCTAGCCTTAAGAGCTCTATCTAGCTCTCTCTTGAATGCATTCAGAGAATTGGCCTCCTCGTCCTTCTGAGGCAGAGAATTCCACAGATTCACAACTCTCTGACTGAAAAGGTTTTTCCTCATCTCCGTTCTAAATGGCCTACCCCTTATTCTTAAACTGTGGCCCCTGGTTCTGAACTCCCCCAACATTGGGAACATGTTTCCTGCCTCTAACGTGTCCAACCCCTTAATAATCTTATACGTTTCGAAAAGATCCTCTCTCATCCTTCTAAATTCCAGTGTATACAAGCCTAGTCGCTCCAGTCTTTCAACATACGACAGTCCCGCCATTCCGGGAATTAACCTAGTAAACCTACGCTGCACGCCCTCAATAGCAAGAATATCCTTCCTCAAATTTGGAGACCAAAACTGCACACAGTACTCCAGGTGCGGTCTCACTAGGGCCCTGTGCAACTGCAGAAGGACCTCTTTGCTCCTAGGGTAGAGACCCTTCTCCAGACGTCTTAAGAAGAAGGGCCTCGACCTGAAACATCACCCATTCCTTCTCTCCTGTCCCGCTGAGTTACTCCAGCATTTTGTATCTTTCTTCTGTGAACCGTTGAACCAAATCGTGGCCACACTTGTGTACTGCCTAGGCGAGTGAGGTCTGCTGTATGATTTTACCGGGTTGTACACAAAACAAAGCATTACACTTCGGTGCATGCAACAATAAATGATCATTGAATCACTGAATCAAATAGCAATGATGATCAGCGTGGACTCGCTGGGCCTAAGGGCCTGTTTCCATGTTGTATCTTTCAATCAGTCAATCAATTGTTGTCAC
This sequence comes from Rhinoraja longicauda, assembly GCF_053455715.1. Taxonomy (NCBI): domain Eukaryota; kingdom Metazoa; phylum Chordata; class Chondrichthyes; order Rajiformes; family Arhynchobatidae; genus Rhinoraja; species Rhinoraja longicauda. Next base: position 13,679,406 of record NC_135989.1, read on the forward strand.
TTGTACTGTGAGGTACAGTGAAAAGGTTTTGCATGCCATCCAATCAATTTAGATAATACTAAACATGAATACAATCAAACCAAACGCAAGTCTGAAAGGGGGAGGGATGAGCTGGTGGGCCTGTTTCCATGCTGTATCTTTCAATCAATCAATCAACTGGAGTAGTATTTCACCTTTGGTCTCTGATGCTAAACAAATTCAATGGAATTGAATGTATGAGAGTTCTCCGTGAACACACTGCATTTTGAGCCAGCAACGAATAACATATTCCTGTCCCAACATATTTCACTTATACACCCCAACGGTATGGATATTGACTTCTCTAACTTGAAGTATCCATTGCTTTCCCTCGTTTCCATCATTTCGCTGAACACCTCCGCTCAGTCCACCTAAACCTACCTGCCTGTTCTCCCAGTTGCTCAACACTTTAACTCCCCCTCCCACTCCCACACTGACCTTTCTGTACTGGGCCTCCTCCATTGTCAGAGTGAGGCCCAGCACAAATTAGAGGAACAGCACCTCATATTTCGCTTGGGCAGTTTACACCCCAGCGGTATGAACATTGACTTCTCTACTTCCGGTAGTCCCTGCTTTCCCTCTCTATCCCCTCCCCCTTCCCAGTTCTCCCACTAGTCTTCCTGTCTCCGACTACATCCTTTCTTTGTCCCGCCCCCCTCCCCTGACATCAGTCTGAAGACGGGTCTCGACCCGAAACATCACCCATTCCTTCTCTCCCGAGATGCTGCCTGACCTGCTGAGTTACTCCAGCATTTTGTGTCTGCTTTCTCTCTCTCTCTCTCTTTTCCCTGAACCTTCTTTGGTACAAGGCAAACAACCTCAAATTCTGCAACCTAACCCAAGTGCCAAAACATGAACATCATGGGGAAATAGCCACAGGCTGATTGCAAGTGACTGAAGGTCTCACTGGTCTATCTCAGCAGTAGGCCCCGTCTCAATGCGCGAGATCAGACATCTTTCAGCAAGTACATCCATGGGGTTGCTAATGATCAATCAATGGAACCCGACAGATTGGCAGATGTGCCAAGCTGTGACCTGGGCACAACCTGCCAGCTGATTCCACTTCCCAGCTGCTACTCAGTACCAGGGAGCTTTGAGGTTTAGGTGTAGCTTTATTATAGTGACATGTACCAAATTACAGTGACAGGCAAGCTAACCAACAGATCAGATACACCGCGCATAAACACACACCAGCCATGACCACATTGAATGGCGGTGCTGGCTCGAAGTGCTGAATGGCCCACTCCTGCACAAGATTATTAAGGGGTTGGACAAACGTTAGAGGCAGGAAACATGTTCCCAATGTAGGGGGAGTCCAGAACAAGGGGCCACAGTTTAAGAATAAGGGGTAGGCCATTTAGAACTGAGATGAGGAAAAGCTTTTTCAGTCGAGAGTTGTGAATCTGTGGAATTCTCTGCCTCAGAAGGCAGTGGAGGCCAATTCTCTGAATGCATTCAAGAGTGAGCTAGATAGAGCTCTTAAGGATAGCGGAGTCAGGGGGTATGGGGAGAAGGGAGGAACGGGGTACTGATTGAGAATGATCAGCCATGATCAAATTGAATGGCGGTGCTGGCTCGAAGGGCCGAACGGCCTCCTCCTGCACCCATTGTCTATTGCCTATTGTCACACTCGAGCCAAACACAATAGATAGAGCAAAGGGGAGGATACAGAGTGCAGAATATTGTTCTCAGCATTGTAACGTATCAGTTCCATTAACAAGTCCAGTAGTCACGATGGGACCTTGCATTCTAAATGTTAGTTACCATCTGATTACTACCCAACCTATGACCCAATGCCTCACATATTTGCCCACTCACTCAATAATAATTTTAATTAGGTTTAGAGGTACAGCATGGAACAGGCTCTTCGGCCCATTGAATCCTCGCCCACCAATGATCACCCATACACTAGTTCCATCCTGCACTCAATTCACGGTAGAGTTGCTTGCTGCCTTACAGTGCCAAAGACCCGGGTTCGATCCCGACTACAGGTGCTGTCTGTATGGAGTTTGTACGTTCTCCCTATGGGTTTAGAGAAATCAATACTGCAAGATTTCGCTTGGGCAGCTTACAACTCAGCGGTATTCTCAAAATCCAAGTGACTCTTGCTTTCCCTCTCACGCCCCTTCCCTCCCCCGCTCTAGTTCTCCGACTAGTTTCACTGTCCTGATTAATTTTACTGTTTGAATGCCTCGTTGCTACCTTCCCTTCCCCCAACAATGAACCATTCTACATTTCCTTGATCATCGTCTGCTATATCTGTCGTTTTCACGCCTTACATTCTCTTTGCACCCTTCCATATCTCTAGGTTCCCTCTCCCCTGACTCTCAGTCTGAAGAAGGGTCTCGACCCGAAACGTCTCCCATTCCTTCTCTCTAGAGACGCTGCCTGTGCCACTGAGTTGCTCCGGCATTTTGTGCCTATCTTCAGCTATGTAGGTTAATTGGCTTCTGAAAATTGTCCCCAGTGTGTGGGGTAGAACTAGAGCATGGGTGATCGCTGGTCGGCACGGACCCGGTGGGCTGACAGACCTGTTTCCATGCTGTATCTCCAAACTAAACTAACCATCAGTCTGAAGAAGGGTCTCAACCCGAAACGTCACCCATTCCTTCTCTCCTGAGATGCTGCCTGACCCGCTGAGTTACTCCAGCACTTTGTGAATAAATACCTTCGATTTGTACCAGCATCTGCAGTTATCTTCTTATACATTCTTAAACTAACTCTTCCCCACCCCACCCCCCTCCCCCTTGTCCCAGATTACTCAATCAATGAAAATAGCTTGTCCCTTCACTGTTGCCCTTAATGCCTTAGGAAACTTTATCAAATCATCCTTCAAAACTTCAGCACATCACTTTTAGTAATCTCGACAAAATGAAGAGATTCACTTGGATTAATTCTCAGAGACATACTGCTCTCTCTCTCTCCAATGTCAATACAATCTCTCCAAGGGAGAGTTAGTTGTAGACCTGCACTCCAATATCCAGATGTGGTCTCACCAGGGTTTGAAACATCTGGAGCATAATGTGTACCAGTGTCCTCTGGACATTAAAGTCCAGTGCCCCAGGTTAGAGATTTATTACACATGCTTGGGACAGCATAGAAAACTGTGGGGTATAACATTGCAACTTAACCAGACCAAACCAAACCCAACCTAAATCCAAGAACCAATCATTTTTATAGTCATACCACACCATAAATATGAAACACAAAATGCCGATCATGAATAGAGGACACAACGTGGTCAAAGCTAGTAAATCATCTGCACCAGAATAGACAATCTGCCCGAATCAGAATTACCCCAACACAAATCCAGCACAGGCAGTCCGATGTGGTCAGGATGGGCTCAGGGAGTCAGTCATGACCATCCAGGGACGCTAGATTCTGACAATCCGTGGTACGACCATTGCCAATACCTTGGGCTAACCAAGGTGCTGGCTACAAGTCAATAGACAATAGATAATAGACAATAGGAGCAGGAGCCAGCACTGCCATTCAATGTGATCATGGCTGATCATTCTCAAGTCACTTGCAAGATTACATCAGTATCAGCTCCTGCAGCACAAGGATCAAGGAGCGAACAATCTCTGTGTTCTGCAACATCCAAATACATTGCATTTACAATGGAGGCAACCAGGTAATAGAGTTCTTTGTTAGATGAGAACAAAGAATGGGCTAGCAGCCTGTTGGGACATTATGTTACAGTTGTTGAGGCCACATTTGGAATACCATGTTTAGGTTTGGGTCACCCTGTTCTTAGAAAGATGTTGTCAAGCTGGATAGGGTAGAGAGAAGAATTACGAGGATGTTGCCAGGACTCAAGGGCCTGTGCTGTAGAGAGAGGTTGGGAAGGTGAGGATTTTATTCCTTGGAGCACAATAGACAATAGGTGCAGGAGGAGGCCATTCGGCCCTTCAAGCCAGCACCACCATTCAATGTGATCATGGCTGATCATTCTCAATCAGTACCCCGTTCATGCCTTCTCCCCATATCCCCTGACTCCGCTGTCCTTAAGAGCTCTGTCTAGCTCTCTCTTGAATGCATTCAGAGAATTGGCCTCCACTGCCTTCTGAGACAGAGAATTCCACAGATTTACAACTCTCTGACTGAAAAAGTTTTTCCTCATCTCCGTTCTAAATGGCCTACCCCTTATTCTTAAACTGTGGCCCCTGGTTCTGGACTCCCCCAACATTGGGAACATGTTTCCTGCCTCCAACGTGTCCAACCCCTTAATAATCTTATATTACTCCTCACAGGAGGATGAGCAGGTGATTCTTATCATCATATCATATATATACAGCCGGAAACAGGCCTTTTCGGCCCACCAAGTCCATGCCGCCCAGCGATCCCCGTACATTAACACTATCCTACACCCACTAGGGACAATTTTTACATTTACCCAGCCAATTAACCTACATACCTGTACGTCTTTGGAGTACAGAGTGTATAGAGGTGTATAATATCATGAGGGGAATGGATAAGGTAAATGCACAAACTGTTACCCAGGGTACAGGAATCAAGAACCAGAGGACTCAGGTTTAAGTTGACAGGGGAAAGATTTAAGAGGAACCCAAGGGGCAACTTTTTCTACACAGAGGATGGTAGTTATCGGGAACGAGCTGCCAGAGGAGGTGGTTGAGGCAGATACTATAAGAACATTTAAAGAAGATTTGGGCAGGTAAATGCATTGGAAAGGTTGAGGGAAATGGGCCAAATGCAGGCAGGTGGGCCTAGTGTAGATGGGGAATGTTGGTCAGCATAGGCAAGCTGGGCCGAAGGGCCTTTTCCTAGTCTGTATGACGCTATGACTGTGTTTTTTGTGCTTCTCCTTTGCTCAGTAAGGTTGTCCACTTTCCTGCCCAATCCTCAAATCCTCTCATCCCTCTATTGTCCACAAATCTGGCGATCGTGGCCTTGAGTACCTTCAACAAATGACCATCCACAGCCTCAAGGGGGAGGGGGGAGATGGGGCAGAGAATTCCACAGGTTCACCATTCACAGGGTGATGGGATTTTCCAGTCATCTGAGCCCCTAGGTTTGACTGCAGGTCTCACATTAACAAAAGCCCGTGGATCAAAGATTGTACTCAGCCTCAAAGCAGAAACCGCATACTCCTGAACCAGGATTAAGAATATGGCCTCCAATTAGCAAAGGTGCAATTTATCTTATCCAGTCACCCAAAAAAATCTCTGATCAGTAAATTAAAAAACATAGAGACCCCTTTGTGTGCTTTTAAAAAAAATTCCCATTCGACTCCTAGGTGAATGTGATTTTTTTTTTTAAAGGCTGCAGGTTTTCTGGATATCTATCTGCATGCGGTCTTGGTTTGGATTCTAATCCATCTCGGCATCTTATCTGTGCGATCACGAGCCCAGTGGAAACCAGGTGATCGTGCGAACAGGAGGATGAAAAAAAAAAAAAAAATCCTATTCATCACACCAACCTACTGAATGGCTCCCTAAAATAGACACTATCACACGTCAGCAAACCTAGTTAATGCATCCCTGCTCCCATCGGGCATTTAAACCCGCACAGAAACAGCACAAAAAATAAACTCTGCAATAACAGGCTACATAAAAACCTCCTGTAATTTATTCCCAAGGAAATGGCTGCAATTGGTCTGGGACATTAATGATAATTATGACTATTTGCAAATGGCAGTAGATTTTTTTTTTCCCCTGGACCTGAAAGCTGACTGCATTAATGTGAAGAGAATCGTTAAACTCAGATACATTTTTTGGGGGAGGTGAGGGGAGGAGAAGAGGGGGATGATTTTGATTTATTTTGCCTTTTATTTCCCCACCCCCATTACTTCCCTCCACACTCCATATACACAGTGGGTTACCCACAGCAAATCTTGCACCAACCTTTCACCAGTGAGATCAACATAATGCCACCATTGGAGGTAGTGAGGCAGCGTGCTGGCAGCTATAAATGTACATCATGCTACCCAGTCAAACCGACCATAACTCTAGGAAATGGACATTAACACCAGTAAAGCTGCCATGACTAGGTTAACTGACATGCTACGAGCAACATAACCTGGAACTGACATGATTAACATTACAACCAGAGGCACTGGCAACGGTCACATTATAACTGATATATCATTGCATCCAACATGACCAGTGAAACTGACCACTGTTACCAGTATAACCAGGGAACTGGTGCAATTAGCAGACATAACCAGAGAAATTGGCATTATAAACCGAGAGTTTGACGTGCATTTTAATATAACCAGTGTCACTAATATCATGCAACATTGAGACCCATGTTCATTTTTTTTTTTTAAACCGGTACATTGGGATGATAACCATTATAACCAAGGGGGAGGGGAGGGGGGGAGGGAGTGACATTCATATTACCATCATAAACTAGAGAAGGGATATTCATGGCATGATTTTACCAGTAAAAAAACTAACAAGTGAAATTGGCAACGTTTAACATCGTGCAGATTTCCACATTTCCCTCTCCACCCCCCCCCCCCCCCCACCAACAATCGAATTGCCAATACTTGTTTTAAAACAAAATGCATCAATACACATTAGAGAGAGAAATTTTAAAAAGAAAAATAAATAAATAATAATAATAATAAAGGATATGGCCATTCTGTGATCTTTTTGGCATATTTTCTTACAAAGTTGTCTTCACTGAAGAGAAAGAGTGAGCGGTTAACTGTGAGGCAGTTCTGTCGGACGGGGATAGGGTTGTAGAGGGCCATAGTCCGGGCTCTTTGGGCCATAGATTGCTTGTACATCCTCTGGGGGGGCGCTCCGGGAGCTCCTCCCTGCCGGCTCCCACCTCGGCCAGCGTTTCCTTGCCCAGGTCCATACCTGGCTGGCACCTCGTCTCCAAACCTCGCCATTCTAAAAACAGATGCCAAAAATCACCATTCAGCAGCAAGGGAAGGCAAATCCACGATACATCCCATCATCTGTACCAGTGCTGGAGCTCTCTCTCTCTCTCTCTCTCTCTCTCTCTCTCTCTCTCTGTGACTCTCTCTTTAGCTTGTCAATTGAGATTTTTTTTCTCCTCCAGTCTCTCTCTTTCTCTCTTTCGTTGTCAATTGAGATTTTTTTTCTTCCAGCCTCTCTCCTTTCTCTTTTGCTTGTCACTTGAGAAGATTTTTCTCCTCCAGTCTCTCTCTCCCTCTCTCTTTCGTTGTCAATTGAGATTTTTTTTCTCCAGTCTCTCTCTTTCTCTTTAGCTTGTCAATTGAGATTTTTTTCTCCTCCAGTCTCTCTCTTTCTCTTTAGCTTGTCAATTGAGATTTTTTTCTTCCAGCCTCTCTCTCTTTCTCTTTTGCTTGTCACTTGAGAAGATTTTTTTCCTCCCTCTCTCTTTCGTTGTCAATTGAGATTTTTCTCCTCCAGTCTCTCCCTCTCTCTTTCGTTGTCAATTGAGATTTTTCTCCTCCAGTCTCTCCCTCTCTCTTTCGTTGTCAATTGAGATTTCTTCTTCCAGTCTCTCCCTCTCTCTTTCGTTGTCAATTGAGATTTTTCTCCTCCAGTCTCTCCCTCTCTCTTCAGCTTGTCAATTGAGATTTTTTTTCCTCCTCTCTCTTTTTCCCCCAACACACACAAAATTAGACAAGACACGCAAAATTGTCAGGTCTATTTTCAGCTCTGCAGGTATATTTTTTTTGCAGAATATTGTTGTCTTCGAGGAAATTATGTTTTCCAGGCAAAGATATTTTTTTTTCTCTTTTTTAAAAAATCAGGTTTCGGTCGATATTTTTTTCTTCCTGCATCGGCAGATTGTTTCTCTCTCTCTCTCACAGTCTATTCTCCCAGTCGCCGATGCATTATCTGCACCTCCATGCTGTAGTTTTAGTCCCAGAGTAAAATCCACACAGCATCCCAGGCTAAGGTCCACATGCCTTTCATTTGCTTGCTCCAGACGTCGCTGCAACGCACATCTTACCCACACCCCCTCCCTTATCTCTCTCCTCCTCCTCCTCCTCCTCCTCCCTAACCTATCGATATTAATCAATTGCAATGCTAAAATGATAACGCCGGAGCTACTGGTAACGAGAAAGCAATGGAAGAAACATCTGATCAAATTTATACACGAACCAACTGCAGACAGCGTAACACTCGCCTCGTGATCTACCCCTATCCAATAAGCAACCAAACCTTAGATTTTATATTGAAAAAAAATCATGAGTATCTTTATTCCCCTCCCTCCCCTCCGGATTTGGAACAGAATTGGATTTTAACATGGGCATCAATTTGGTCAGAAAGTAAATAGGCAACACTATGTCAAAAGTCAAACCCCAAGCTGCATAGTTAACTCTTTAAGAATGGACATTCTATTGACCCAGATTCTGCCATTCCATTCAAAGCTTTTTCATTACTTTGTATTGACATTTGGTTCAGCTCTCCCTTTCTGTAAACCCGCATCTGCACTTTCCTCCCACACTCCCAAAGACGTGCAGGTTTGTAGGTTAATTGGCTTTGGCCAAATTGGAAATTGTCCCTGGTGTGTGTAGGATAGTGTTAATGTGTGGGGATCGCTGGTCAATAGACAATAGACAATAGGTGCAGGAGGAGGCCATTCGACCCTTCGAGCCAGCACCGCCATTCAATGTGATCATGGCTGATCATTCTCAATCAGTACCCCGATCCTGCCTTCTCCCCATACCCCCTCACTCCACTATCCTTAAGAGCTCTATCTAGCTCTCTCTTGAATGCATTCAGAGAATTGGCCTCCACTGCCTTCTGAGGCAGAGAATTCCACAGATTCACAACTCTCTGACTGAAAAAGTTTTTCCTCATCTCAGTTCTAAATGGTCTACCCCTTATTCTTAAACTATGGCCCCTTGTTCTGGACTCCCCCAACATTGGGAACATGTTTCCTGCCTCTAACGTGTCCAACCCCTTAATAATCTTTTACGTTTCGATAAGATCTCCTCTCATCCTTCTAAATTCCAGTGTATACAAGCCTAGTCGCTCCAATCTTCAAACATATGATAGTCCCGCCATTCCGGGAATTAATCTAGTAAACCTACGCTGCACGCCCTCAATAGCAAGAATATCCTTCCTCAAATTTGGAGACCAAAACTGCACACAGTACTCCAGGTGCGGTCTCACTAGGGCCCTGTACAACTGCAGTAGGGCCTCTTTGCTCCTATACTCAACTCCTCTTGTTATGAAGGCCAACATTCCATTGGCTTTCTTCACTGCCTGCTGTACCTGCATGCTTCCTTTCAGTGACTGATGCACTAGGACACCCAGATCTCGTTTTACGTCCCCTGTTCCTAACTTGACACCATTCAGATCCTCACACTTATCCACATTAAACTGCATCTGTCATGCATCCGCCCACTCACACAACCTGTCCAAGTCACCCTGCAACCTCATAGCATCTTCCTCACAGTTCACACTACCACGGACTCGGTGGGCCGAAGGGCCTGTTTCTGCGCTGTATCTCTAAAGTTGAAAGTAAAGTCTAAATAGGTGTCAAATATTGAAGTGATGTGTATTTACTACTGCATGCATGGAATTTTGATTTGATACTGCCAGCCCAATGTTCTGCAAACAGTGATGGGTTGTGACATTTTTGGTCCCCTGAGGGATTTGAGCCTAAATCAGTTCTGGCTGGTGGAACGTTGAACTCTTCTCTACACCACAGGAACCAAAGGGGAATGGGAAGTCTCTGACTGATAGCTGGCCAGGCTTAAAGGCAATGTGTAAATATATGCAGAAAATACCACTGATTGGCAGCCTCATGGAGCTGGGCAGAAAAAAACATCGGTCCCAATAAATTCTCACCAGATGTATGCAGTATGTGCTGATAGTTATCTTCTGGTCATCTGAACTCAGCAAGCTACAACAACTGCCATTTCCAAAGCACCTTTAACTAAACAAAAACATCCCGGTGGAAACGAGGAACTGCAGATGCTGGTTTACACAAAAAGGACACAAAGTGCTGGAGTAACTCAGCGGGTCTGGCAGCATCTGTGGAGAACATGGATAGGTGATGGAAGGTCCTGACCCAAAATGTCAACTATCCATATTCCCCAGAGATGCTTGGTCTGAAGAAGGGTCTCGACCCGAAACGTCACCCATTCCCTCTCTCCAGAGATGCTGCCTGTCCCGCTGAGTTACTCCAGCACTTTGTGTCAATTAATCCATCCGTGTTGGTTTGTGGAAGCTTACAATTGCCCCTTGGTCGCTAGTTCCTACATTGTAACTTTGAAAGGAGCTATAAAGTGTTTCTGTTGTCTTGAGTAGAGATGCAAGCCGACTGAAGAAGGGTCCCAACCTGAAACATCACCATTCCAAGTTCTCCAAAACATGACTGGACTCTTTTGAGAAAAGTTTACTTTTTTGACGCCGCATGAGAAGATTAGAGATACAGCACGGAAACAGGCCCTTCGGCCCACCGAGTCCGTGCTGACCAGCGATCACCCCGCACACTAGCAATATCCTACACGCTAGGGACAATATACAAGTTACAGAAGTCAATTAACCTACAAAGCTGTACACTTTTGCAATGTGGGAGGAAACCAGAGCACCTGGAAAAAACCCACACGATCACAGGGAGAACGTACAAACTCCATACAGACAGCACCCATAGTCAGGATCGAACATGGGTCTCTGGCGTTATAAAGCAGCAACTCTACCAAATATATCTGATATTAAAGTTGGTCTTATGAATGGTAAATACAACGATACCAGGTTATTGTAAAAACCCCCACTTATTTCATTACTCTACTGCAGAGAAAGGAAATCTGCCATCTTTAATTGCTCTGAAGCACCAACATGGTAGATTCAATGGCCTCCTTGGTTTCAAGAGTAACAAAGGGTTGATAACATATGGTGCAGCATTATCCCAGCAATAAACAAACAAAAAGACAGAATAAAGTCTTTGTCCTGGGGAGATGTTCTTTGCCTGAAATATGGGGAAAAAAGGTGAACTGTTCAATTGGTCCCAAACATATTTAGTTTAGTTTGGAGATAGCGCATGGAAACATGCCCTCTGGCCCATTGGGTCCACACCGACCATCAGTCTCCAGTCTGAAGAAGTGTCTCGACCTGAAACGTCGCCCATTCCTTCTCTCCAGAGATGCTGCCTGTCCCGCTGAGTTACTCCAGCATTTTGTGTCTACCTCCTGTTCTCACTAGTTCTACTTTATCCCGCTTTTTCATCCAGTCCCCTGCACACGAGGGGCAATTTGCGGAGACCAATTAACCTGCACATCAAGTATTATAAGAAAATAACTGCAGATGCTGGTACAAATCGAAGGTTTTTATTCACACAATGCTGGAGTAACTCAGCAGGTCAGGCAGCATCTCGGGAGAGAAGGAATGGGTGACGTTTCGGGTCACCCATTCCTTCTCTCCCGAGATGCTGCCTGACCTGCTGAGTTACTCCAGCATTGTGTGAATAAAAACCTGCACATCAAAACGTCTTTGTGATGTGGGAGGAAACAGGTGCACCCGGACAGTCACATCATAAACGTGCAAACTCCACATACAGACGGCATCCGAGATGAGGATCGAACCCGGGGTATCACTGGGTATGGCAGCAAGTCTACCATCTGATGCATTTCATAAAGGCTTCATTGCAAATTGGAGAGTATGTATTGTGGACAATTTTTCCAGCAATATTAGTCACAGTGTAAGGTTGTTCTACGCACTGACACTGAGATTGATTGTTGGTATGAATCAGTTGGCAGCTCCTTCGCTTCTGAGTCAGAACCTTCGAGTCATGTTCCATTGTGAGGCTCAATGTGCACAAAGGGATCTGCAGCCAGGTTGAGTATACCTGCCTCTGAATCACCCATTGAGCAAGAGTCCCAAGTAGCTGCTCAAGGTTAAATACCAATGGCACCATTCAAGATAGCCTGAATACATGTTTTTAGAAGATTTATGGAGCAAAATATGGAAGCACAAAGAAGTGCAAATGCTGGAATCTTGAGCAAAACACAAAGGATGGCACGGTGACTCAATGGTAGAGTTGCTGCCTCACGGTGATCGAGATTTGGGTTCGATCCTGACCTCGGGTGCTGTCTGCACAGAGGTTGCAATAGACAATAGACAATAGACAATAGACAATAGGTGCAGGAGTAGGCCATTCAGCCCTTCGAGCCAGCACCGCCATTCAATGCGATCATGGCTGATCACTCTCAATCAGTACCCCGTTCCTGCCTTCTCCCCATACCCCCTCCCTGATTCCTCCGCTATCCTTAAGAGCTCTATTCAGCTCTCTCTTGAAAGCATCCAACGAACTGGCCTCCACTGCCTTCTGAGGCAGAGAATTCCACACCTTCACCACTCTGACTGAAAAAGTTCTTCCTCATCTCCGTTCTAAATGGCCTACCCCTTATTCTTAAACTGTGGCCCCTTGTTCTGGACTCCCCCAACATTGGGAAGATGTTTCCTGCCTCTAACGTGTCCAATCCCCTAATTATCTTATATGTTTCAATAAGATCCCCCCTCATCCTTCTTCCTCTATCTGGCGATGCTGGCTCGAAGGGCCGAATGGCCTACTCCTGCACCTATTGTCTATTGTTGCATGTTCTTCCTGTGACCGCGTGGGTTTCCTCTGGGTGCTCAGGTTTCCTCCCACATCCCAAAGACGTGCAGGTTTGCGGGTTAAGTGGCTGCTGTAAATTGTCCCTTGGATAGAGCTAGTGTACGGGTGAAGGTTGGCCAATCAGCTGTGCCTGAGTTTGGCTTGACTTGTATACACTGGAATTTAGAAGGATGAGAGGGGATCTTATCGAAACGTATAAGATTATTAAGGGGTTGGACACATTAGAGGCAGGAAACATGTTCCCAATGTTGGGGGAGTCCAGAACCAGGGGCCCCTTGGGTTCCTCTTAAATCTTTCCCCTGTCACCTTAAACCTGAGTCCTCTGGTTCTTGATTCCTGTACCCTGGGTAACAGTTTGTGCATTTACCTTATCCATTCCCCTCATGATATTATACACCTCCATAAGAATCACCTGCTCATCCTCCTGTGAGGAGTAATATAAGATTATTAAGGGTTTGGACACGTTAGAGGTAGGAAACATGTTCCCAATGTCGGGGGAGTCCAGAACCAGGGGCCACAGTTTAAGAATAAGGGGGTAGGCCATTTAGAACAGAGATGAGGAAAAACTTTTTCAGTCAGAGAGTTGTGAATCTGTGGAATTCTCTGCCTCAGAGGGCAGTGGAGGCCAATTCTCTGAATACATTCAAGAGAGAGCTGGATAGAGCTCTTAAGGATAGCGGAGTCAAGGGGTATGGGGAGAAGGCAGGAAAGGGGTACTGATTGAGAATGATCAGCCATGATCACATTGAATGGCGGTGCTGGCTCAAAGGGCCTCCTCCTGCACCTATTGTCTATTGTCTATTGTCTATTGACTGTATTCATGTGGAGTGTTACCTGCTTTGACTGGATGGAAACCCGTTTGCAGCTTCAGCCAACACAATCAAAGACTTGTCCCACCCCAGTCATTCCTTCTTCTCCCCTGCTCCCATCCAGCAGAAGGTACAGAAGCTTGAAAGCGCGCACTGCAAGACTCAGTAACAGCTTCTTCCCCCCTGTTATCAGGCTTCTGAACGGTCCTTCAATAAGCTAGGGTACTGTCCGATTCACCTCTACCCCATTGAGAACATGGGACTTTGTCTCTGGAACTGGCGCGCGACAATGCTGAGAACTATATCCTGCACTCGATGTCCTCCCCCTATGCTCCATCTATTGTGCTTGAGTTGGACTTGATTGTATTTATGTACAGTATTATACATTGGATAGTATGCAACACCAAAATTTTTACGGTGGCGCAGCGGTAGAGTTGCTGCCTTACAGCGAATGCAGCGCCGGAGGCCCGGGTTCAATCCCGACCACAGGTGCTGTCTGTACGGAGTTTGTACGCTCTCCCCGTGACCTGCGTGGGTTTTCCCCGAGATCTCCGGTTTCCTCCCACACTCCAAAGACGTGCAGGTACAGAGGTTAATTGGCTTGATAAATGTAAAAAATTGTCCCTAGTGGGTGTAGGATAGTGTTAGTGTGCAGGGATCGCTGGTTGGCGCGGACCCGGTGGGCCGAAAGGGCCTGTTTCCGCACTGTATCTGTATACTAAACTACACCTCGGTTCGCGTGACAATAATAAACCTAAACTTAAACCTAATAAACCAGTGACCCAATATCTCCAAATCTAGTCTATCCAGCCTGAGGAAACATTCTTACAACAAACCCTCCCAGAAGCTAATGCATGCACCTATAAAATTAATATGTTCTATATCAGACCAATAGACAATAGACAATTGGTGCAGGAGTAGGCCATTCGGCCCTTCGAGCCAGCACCGCCATTCAATGGGATCATGGCTGATCATTCTCAATCAGTACCCCGTTCCTGCCTTCTCCCCATACCCCCTGACTCCGCTATCATTAAGAACTCTATCTAGCTCTCTCTTGAAAGCATCCAGAGAAATGGCCTCCACTGCCTTCTGAGGCAGAGAATTCCACAGATTCACAACTCTCTGAGTTTTTCCTCATCTCCGTTCTAAATGGCCTACCCCTTATTTTTGAACTGTGGCCCCTGGTTCTGGACTCCCCCAACATTGGGAACATGTTTCCTGCCTCTAACGTGTCCAACCCCTTAATAATCTTATATGTTTCGATAAGAAACATCCTTCTAAATTCCCGTGTATACAAGCCCAGTCGCTCCAGTCTTTCAACATACGATAGTCCCTAATTGGTTTATTAGGTTGAAGCTCTGGACCCCACACTTTCTAACCCGAAGATGAGAAACTAAAACCACTGAGACACACACAAATTAAATTAATCCCACTTCAATCGCTCCACAGCACTCATACATGAACAACCACAGAACATACATATGTAGCACACCAACACAAGCAAACACGCATATGCACATACACATACACACACAATCATGCACACTCACACACACACACACACACACACACACACACACACACACACACACACACACACACACACACACACAGTAAAGGGACAATTTTGTTAGAATTTATATACCAGTTATGTATAATTTCTGGAGACACTGAGGAAGGGTCTGAACCCGAAACATCACCTATCCATGTCCTCCAGAGTTGCTGCCTGACCCGCTGAGTTACTCCAGCACTCTGTGAAACGTCACCTATCCATGTTCTCCAGAGATGCTGCCTGACCCGCTGAGTTACTCCAGCACTCTGTGAAACGTCACCTATCCATGTTCTCCAGAGATGCTGCCTGACCCGCTGAGTTACTCCAGCACTCTGTGAAACGTCACCTATCCATGTTCTCCACAGATGCTGCCTGACCCGCTGAGTTACTCCAGCATGCTGTGAAACGACACCTATCCATGTTCCCCAGAGATGCTGCCTGACCCACTGAGTTATTCCAGCAATGAGTTGTGATCTGTGATTCATTGCCTGAACTGTGGCACAGAGGGTAGAGCTGCTGCCTCACAGCGTCAGAGACCCAGGGTTCAATCCTAACCTCGGGTGCTGTCTGTGTGGAGTTTGCACGTTCTCCCTGTGACTGCGTGGGTTTTCCTCCAGATGTTCTGTTTTCCTCCCACATGCCAAACACATGCAGGTTTGTAGGTTAATTGGCCCTCTCTAAATTGTCCTTCAAAAGTAGGATATCTTAGAACTAGTGTGAACAGGCAATCGATCGTTCAATGGGCTGAAGAGCTTTTCCTTCCATGCAGGTTCACCAGGTTAATTCCCAGAATGGCGAGACTGTCGTACGTTGAAAGACTTGAGCGACTAGGCTTGTATACACTGGAATTTAGAAGGATGAGAGGGGATCTTATCGAAACATATGATTATTAAGGGTTTGGACACGCTCGAGGCAGGAAACATGTTCCCAATGTTGGGGGAGTCCAGAACCAGGGGCCACAGTTTAAGAATAAGGGGTAGGCCATTTAGAACGGAGAAGAGGAAAAACTTTTTCAGTCAAGGAGTTGTGAAGCTGTGGAATTCTCTGCCTCAGAAGGCAGTGGAGGCCAATTCCCTGGATGTTTTCAAGAGAGAGTTAGATAGAGCTCTTAATGATTGCGGAGTCAGGGGGTAACGGGGAGAAGGCAGGCACGGGTTACTGATTGAGAATGATCAGCCATGATCACATTGAATGGTGGTGCTGGCTCGAAGGGCCGAATGGCCTACTCCTGCACCTATTGTCGAAACAAAACCCATGGGAGCAGCTTCAAGCATGGCTTGTAAAAGGCAAACGGATTAGTACTTGCAGAAAGAGAATTTGCAGGCTCTGGGGAGGGAGCAGGGAAGAGAAAGTCTGACTGATAGACACAAAATGCTGGAGTAACTCAGCAGGACAGGCAGCATCTCTGGAGAGAAGGAATGGGTGACGTTTCGGGTCGAGACCCTTCTTCAGACTGAAGACCCAAAACGTCACCCATTCCTTCTCTCCAGAGATGTTGCCTGTCCCCGTTGAGTTATATAACCATATAACCATATAACAACTACAGCACGGAAACAGGCCCGTTCGGCCCTACCAGTCCACGCCGACCACTCTCCCTGACCTAGTCTCATCTACCTGCACTCAGACCATAACCCTCCAATCCCCTCTTATCCATATACCTATCCAATTTACTCTTAAATAATAAAATCGAGCCTGCCTCCACCACTTCCACCGGAAGCCCATTCCATACAGCCACCACCCTCTGAGTAAAGAAATTACCCCTCATGTTACCCCTAAACTTTTGTCCCTCAATTCTAAAGTTATGTCCCCTTGTTGGAATCTTCCCCACTCTCAAGGGGAAAAGCCTACCCACGTCAACTCTGTCCGTCCCTCTTAAAATTTTAAAAACCTCTATCAAGTCCCCCCTCAACCTTCTACGCTCCAAAGAATAAAGACCCAACCTGTTCAACCTCTCTCTGTAGCTTAAGTGCTGAAACCCAGGCAACATTCTTGTAAATCTCCTCTGTACCCTCTCCATTTTGTCGACATCCTTCCTATAATTTGGCGACCAGAACTGCACACCATACTCCAGATTCGGCCTCACCAATGCCCTGTACAATTTTAACATTACATCCCAACTTCTATACTCGATGCTCTGATTTATAAAGGCAAGCATACCAAACGCCTTCTTCACCACCCTATCCACATGAGATTCCACCTTCAGGGAACAATGCACAGTTATTCCCAGATCCCTCTGTTACTCCAGCATTTTGTGTCTATCTTTGATTGTGTCTATCTTTGTGTCGCTCTTTGAATTAAACCAGCATCTGCAGTTCTTTCCAACATGAAGGCAATGACTGGTTGGCTGTACAGGCAGCTCCCTTAATGGGATGTGGTGCCGTTTCCACGATCCTGCATGGAATCAAGAAGTGTCTCATATTTTTCCACCTGGAGGGAAGTTCTGGTCCCGTGAGGACAGAACACTTCCAGTCCCTCAGCCCCCAGAGTGGAAGCATTTCAACTGAACACAACATCCTCATGTGCGCAACTCCAACACGGAGATAGACACAACATACTGGAGTAACTCAGCGGCTCAGGCAGCATCTCTGGAGAGAAGGAATGGGTGACGCTTCGGGTCAAGACCCTTCTTCGGACTTCTCTGACTGGTCCCAGACCCTTCTCCGATAGGAGCTACCAGGATCAGCAGCTGTACAGACAGAACAAGAAGACCCGGTCTATGGATTCCACATCCAACAGTGTTAGAAGTTGGCACTACTGGTCGGAGGGTCCCGAACCATTCATAAGTGATAGGAGAAGAATTAGGCCATTCGGTCCATCAAGTCTACACTGCCATTCAATCACGGCTGATCTATCTCTCCCCCTCAACCCCATTCTCCTGCCTTCTCCCCATAACCCCTGACACCCGTACTAATCAGAAATATATCTATCTCTGCCTTAAAATTATCCACAGACCTGGCCTCCACAGCCTTCTGTGGCAAAGAATTCCACAGATTCACCACCTCTGACTAAAGAAATTCCTTCCTCCTCTCCTTCCTAAAGGATCGTGGTAGAGACCTGGGTTCTATCCTGACTACAAATGCTGTCTGTACGGAGTTTGTACGTTCTCCTCCCGTGGGTTTTCTCCGTCTGCTCCGATTTCATCCTACACTCCAAAGACGTACAGGTTGGTAATTGGCTTTGTTAAGAACTGAAAATTGTCCCTCGTGTGTAGGATAGTACTAGTGTACGGGGTGATCGCTGGTTGGTACGGACACAGTGGGCCTACTTATCCCCTCCCTAAAAGAACGTCCTTTAATTCTGAGGCTGTGACCTCTAGTCCTCAACTCTCCCACTAGTGGAAACATCCTCTCCACATCCACTCTATCCAGGCCGCTCACTATTCTGATCCACCAAGATGCTGCCTGGTATTTATTCACAAAATGCTGGAGTAACTCAGCAGGTCAGGCAGCATCTCGGGAGAGAAGGAATGGGCGACGTTTCGGGTCGAGACCCTTCTTCTGCCTGGAATGGAGATCGTTAGTTATGGGGACATTTTTGGATAGGCTGGGCTTGTTTCCTCAGGAGCTAAAATGACCGAGGGGCGACCTGGTAGAGGTGTATAAAACAACGAGGAAAATAGACTAGGTAGATATTCAGAATCTTTTATTCCCCCATGGTAGGGGTATCAAAAACAAGACCGCATGCTTTTAAGGTGTGATGAAGGAGTTGTTAAAGGGATCTGAGGAGTCTTTTCTCTTATACACTGTGCTTGATATTTCATATTTTATTTTTATTTCATATTTCAGATACAGCGCGGAAACAGGCCTTTTCGGCCCACCAAGTCCGTGCCGCCCAGCGATCCCCGCACACTAACATTATTAACACTATCCTACACACACTAGGGACAATTTTTACATTTACCCAGTCAATTAACCTACATACCTGTACGTCTTTGGAGTATCTTTGATATCTAGAATGGATTGCCAGAGAGGTATCACAGAATGCTGGAGTAACTCAGCAGGTCAGACATCACCTCTGGAGAGAAGAAATGGGTGACATTTCGGGTCGAGACCCTTCTTCAGACTGATGAGGTGCCAAAGGAGGTGTTAGAATCAGATACAGTCTCAACATTTCAGAGGCACCTGAATAGGAGGATGGAGGAATATGGACCTGAATGGAGGAATATAGACCTAATGCAGGTATTCGGGATTAATGAAGATGGAGCGAAATGTTCAGGGGCCGAAGGGCCTGTTTCCATACTATATGGCCTGCACATCCATTGTGCCTATTGTGTCTATCTTTGGGGCGTTGTGTTACTTCAGTTATGAGGCAACCACATTGACTATCTGAGGCCAGGTAGAGTAAAGATGGCGGATCGGTCTCTCTGAAGGACAATAGACAATAGACAATAGACGCAGGAGTATACCCTTCGAGCCAACACCGCCATTCAATGTGACATGAGCGAAACAAACTAGTTACTAGCGAAACAAACTAGTTATTCTAACAAAAGACACACACCGCTGGAGTAACTCAGCAGCATCTCCGGGCAAAATGAATAGGTGACGTTTCGGGTCGGGACCCATTTTCATCTGATTTATATAATCCTAGTTGCCCTCGAGTTGCAGTCAGAAAAATCTTGCTTCGCACAATTTGTTGACCACACTTCAGAAGTATTTCTTTGCACTTTGAGATTCCCATGCAGTTACTATAGAAATGCAAGCCTTTCACTGAGCTAAGCTCATCCATTTGAGCATATCTCAGGCACAGAACCTATAGCTTTGCTGATTCAATATAGTGCCAAGAAATTGACTTGTCAACCACGGCAGAAATATGAATTCATATTTTCTTTTCAAATAAATAAAATCGTGGCTTAATATAATTTAGCAAAGCTGACTTCAGCCATTTCTTGCAGATGTCTATTAGTATCTTGGCCAATTTAATCACTCAGTCTGCACTGTGAGAGGAATATTCTTTATTACACTTTGAGTGGTCATTTACAAGAAGTTGTGAGTCTGCCCTTACTGAAATTCACCAGAGTGCCATCATAGTCTTGCCTTCAGAGGGCGAGAGAACTCGAAGACTTCAAACCTGAGACTCGATCATTGTCCAGCGCCCATCAATTATCTCCAGCTTCCTGAGTAGTTTGGAGATATGGACCACCCATTGCAAGCATCTCAAAGCATTGGAGATATCACCAATCTCTGTCTGCACCCTCTCCAAGCCCACCTGTTGTATGTTGTCCCTATTTCACATCCTACACACCAGGGGCAATTCACAGAGGGCACAATTAACCAACAAACCCACACATCTTTGGGTTTTGTTGGCATGTTGGTATGTTGGCATTCATAGCGAGGGGATTTAAGTACAGGAGCAGGGAGGTTCTGCTGCAGTTGTACAGGGCATTGGTGAGACCGCACCTGGAGAATTGCGTACAGTTTTGGTCTCCTAACCTGAGGAAAGACATTCTTGCCATAGAGGGAGTACAGAGAAGGTTCACCAGATTGATTCCTGGGATGGCAGGACTTTCATATGAAGAAAGACTGGATAGACTCGGCTTGTACTCGCTGGAATTTAGAAGATTGAGGGGGGATCTTATAGAAACTTACAAAATTCTTATGGGGTTGGACAGGCTAGATGCAGGAAGATTGTTCCCGGTGTTGGGGAAGTCCAGAACAAGGGGTCACAGTTTAAGGATAAGGGGGAAGTCTTTTAGGACCGAGATGAGAACGTTTTTTTTTTCACACAGAGAGTGGTGAATCTGTGGAATTCTCTGCCACAGAAGGTAGTTGAGGCCAGTTCATTGGCTATATTTAAGAGGGAGTTAGATGTGGCCTTTGTGACTAAAGGGATCAGGGGGTATGGAGAGAAGGCAGGTACGGGATACTGAGTTGGATGATCAGCCATGATCATATTGAATGGCGGTGCAGGCTCGAAGGGCCGAATGGCCTACTCCTGCACCTATTTTCTATGTTTCTATGTGGGAGGAAACGGAAAACGCAATGCGGTCACGGGGGAGAACGTGCAAACTCCACGCACAGACAGCACCTGAGGTCAGGATGGAACCAGGGTCTCTGGGGCTGGGAGGCAGCAACACTACCGATCTTGGAGAAGACTTGGGGGCATACATTCTTCGACCAATGTTGCTGGAAAAAAACACTGTATCTGTCATTTGTGGGATCTTGCTGTGTAAACATGTCAGGCTGTGTTCTCTACTTTAGGAGAGAGAGAGAGAGAGAGAGAGAGAGAAAGAGAAAGAGAAAGAGAGAAAGAGAAAGAGAAAGAGAAAGAGAGGGTGAAAGAGAGGGAGAGAGGGAGAGAGGGAGGGAGGGAGGGAGGGAGGGAGGACGGGGAGAGAGAGAGAGAGAGAGAGAGAGAGAGAGAGAGGAGAGAGAGAGAGGTGAGAGAGGGAGAGAGGAGGGAGGGAGGGAGGGAGGGAGGGAGGGAGGAGAGAGAGAGAGAGAGAGAGAGAGAGAGAGAGAGAGAGAGAGAGAGAGAGAGAGAGAGAGGGAGAGGAGGGAGAGAGGGAGAGGAGAGGGAGAGAGAGAGGAGAGGGAGAGGGAGAGGGAGAGAGAGAGAGAGAGAGAGAGAGAGGGAGAGGGAGAGGGAGAGGGAGAGGGAGAGAGAGAGAGAGAGAGAGGGAGAGGGAGGGAGAGAGAGGGAGAGAGAGGGAGAGAGAGAGAGTTAGATATAACTCTTAGGGCTAACAGAATCAAGGGATATGGGGAAAAAACAGGAACGGGGTACTGATTTTGGATGATTAGCCATGATCATGTTGAATGGCGGTGCTGGTTCAAAGGGCCGAATGGCCTACTCCTGCACTTATTTCCTATGTTTCTATGCTTCTATGACCACACTTCAAAAGCACATCATGGGCAGGGAAGAGCTTTGAGGCTGCCTGAAGAGGAAGTCACAGGTGCTACAGAAATGTAAGTCAGTCATATGGCAGCATTTCCCACTCTGTTTGTATCCTCCCCCTTGCGATAACTGCGCACAACTTGTTCTGTTAACCCTTTTCCGCCCTAACTCTGCAACACCGGAGAATCCAGCCTCTTCATCCTCTTCACTAAAGGGCATCACAACGGCACAGCGGTAGAATTGCTGCCTTGCAGCGCTAGAGACCCGGGTTAGATCCTGACTACGGGTGTTTGCCTGTACGGAGTTTGTACGTTTTCCCCGTGGGTTCTCCGAGATCTTCTTTTTCCTCCCACACTCCAAAGACGTACAGGTTTGTAGGTTAATTGGCTTGGTATAAAATGTAAAATTGTCCCTGGTGTGTGTAGGATACTGGTCGGTGCGGACTCGATGGGCCAAAGGGCCTGTTTCCGCGCTGTAAGTCTAAAACTGAAACCCCAGGCATCCCATTTCTGTCACTGATTTGCATTGGGACTCTCTCTCTCTGTTGTGCACAGGTTGGTGTGGAGGGAAGAGTCAGATTTATTACAAAATGAATCAATCAAAACAGAAAACACACGATGGGTCAGGCAGCAGCACGGGTGGAGAGTGAGATGGAGCTAACGGTTCAGGTGAATGGTTAGCGATCATCTCAGTAGTCAGTAGTCAGAGGGTGGTGAATCTGTGGAATTCTTTGCCACAGAAGGCTGTGGAGGCCAAGTCAGTGGATATTTTTAAAGGCGGAGATAGGTAGATTCTTGTTCAGTACAGGTGTCAGGGGTTATGGGGAGAAGGCAGGAGAATGGGGTTGAGAGAGAATGCTAGATCAGCCATGATCGAATGGGGTCGATGGGCTGAAGAACCTAATTCTGCTCCTATCAATTATGAAGTGTGTGATTCCACTGAGGTGTAAGGGTGAGAAGCCCTTACTTTAGTTTAGAGATACAGCATGGAAACAGGCCCTTCGGCCCACCGAGTCCGCGCCGACCAGCGATCACCCCGTACACTAGTTCTATCCTACACACACTGGGGACAATTTACAGAAGCCAATTAACCTACAAATGTGCACGTCTTTGGAGTGTGGGAGGAAACCGGAGCACCCGGAGAAAACCAACGCAGTCACGGGGAGAACGTACAAACTCCGTACAGACAGCACTCACAGTCAGGATGGAACCCGGGCCTCCGGTGCTGTGAGGCAGCAACCATGCCTCCCTGTAGGGTCGCCAACTTTCTCACTCCCAACTAAGGGACAAAAGGTGACAAAAGGCGCCCCAGTGGCCAGGTGCTCCCGCTCCACCAATGGCGACCGCCCGGGCCAGGAGGCGGGTTTCTACGCAACCTCCGTTAGGCGGCGCCCGGGCCTCCGGGCCTACACTGTCCAGGCCTACAGCGGCTCCTGGGCCTACAGTGTCCGGGCCTACAGTGTCCGGGCCTACAGTGTCCGGGCCTACAGTGTCCGGGCCTACAGTGTCCGGGCCCTACAGTGTCTGGGCCTACAACGCCGTCCGGGCCTAATACGGGACAAGGGCGGTCCCATACAATAGACAATAGACAATAGGTGCAGGAGTAGGCCATTCGGCCCTTCGAACCAGCAAGGCCATTCAATGTGATCATGGCTGATCATTCTCAATCAGTACCCCGTTCCTGCCTTCTCCCCATAAGCCCTGACTCCGCTATCCTTAAGAGCTCTATCCAGCTCTCTCTTGAATGCATTCAGAGAATTGGCCTCCACTGCCTTCTGAGGCAGAGAATTCCACAGATTTACAACTCTCTGACTGAAAAAGTTTTTTCTCATCTCCGTTCTAAATGGCCTACCCCTTATTCTTAAACTGTGGCCCCTGGTTCTGGACTCCCCCAACATTGGGAACATGTTCCCTGCCTCTAACGGGACAAACCAATTTAGCCCAAAATACGGGATGTCCCGGCTAATGCGGGACAGTTGGCTGCCCTACGGTCCTGGGTCCCGAGACACTGTGCTGCCTCACCTGAGGCCCTCATATGTACAGTACAGAATGGAGCTAGATTTCTCTGCAGTGCTTCAAGTAGGAATCAAATACTATTGTCCCAGAATGTCCCCACTGGCACCATTCATCACCTGGAAGGTGGGACAATTAGCACCTTGGTGAAAGATGCCAGACGTGAATCATTATTTTATTTTCAGAGTCATGAAGAGAATGCAGAGTCGCTGTGAACACTAAATTTTCTTCCCTTCAATCGGCCTTTAGAAATTCCTGACAAATCAGAGAAAACAAACGTCCCCTGTCCTGCACGGTGGTTCAGCGATAGAGCTGCTGTCTCACAGCGCCATTGACCACGGTGACTACGGGAGCAGTCTGTACGGAGTTTGCACGTTCTCCCCGTGACCATTTGGGTTTTCTCCGAGATCCGAAGTCCAGAACAAGGGGTCACAGTTCAAGGATAAGGGGGAAGTCTTTTAGGACCGAGATGAGAACGTTTTTTTTCACACAGAGAGTGGTGAATCTGTGGAATTCTCTGCCACAGAAGGTAGTTGGGGCCAGTTCATTGGCTATATTTAAGAGGGAGTTAGATGTGGCCCTTGTGGCTAAAAGGATCAGGGGGTATGGAGAGAAGGCAGGTACGGGATACTGAGTTGGATGATCAGCCATAACCATATTGAATGGCGGTGCAGGCTCGAAGGGCCATATGGCCTACTCCTGCACCTATTTTCTATGTTTCTATCTTCGGTTTCCTCCCACACTCCAAAGACGTACAGGTTTGACTCTTAACTTCCACATGGAGATTGGTGGGTTGATTGTCTGCTGTAAATTACCGCTAAAATATAGGTCTGAATTGAGTCTGAAGAAGGGCCTCGACCCGAAACGTCACCCATTCCTTCTCTCCTGAGATGCTGCCTGACCCGCTGAGTTACTCCAGCATTTTGTGAAATAAATACCTTCGATTTGTACCAACATCTGCAGTTATTTTCTTACACAAAAATACAGGTGAGAGGGTAGGTATTATCAGGGGGAAGTTAAATGGGGAGAATAATATCAGATTGATATAGATGTGAGGGTCAGCATGGATTCTGTGGGCTGAAGGGCCTGGTGTATGACTCTATGACTGGTGGCCAATTAGGAAAAGGGGAGATGCAACGTGACCTGGGTGTCATGGTGCACCAGTCATTGAAAGCAAGCGTACAGGTGCAGCAGGCAGTGAAGAAAGCGAATGGTATGTTGGCATTCATAGCAAGAGGATTTGAGTATAGGAGCAGGGAGGTTCTGCTGCAGTTGTACAGGGCATTGGTGGGACCACACCTGGAGTATTGTGTGCAGTTTTGGTCTCCTAATCTGAGGAAAGACATTCTAGCCTTAGAGGGAGAACAGAGAAGGTTCACCAGATTGATCCCTGGGATGGCGGGACTTTCATATGAAGAAAGACTGGATAGACTGGGCTTGTACTCGCTGGAATTTAGAAGACTGAGGGGGGATCTTATAGAAACATATAAAATTCTTAAGGGGTTGAGAGGCTGGATGCGGGAAGATTGTTCCCGATGTTGGGGAAGTCCAGAACCAGGGGTCACAGTTTAAGGATAAGGGGGAAGTCTTTTAGGACCGAGATGAGAAAACATTTCTTCACACAGAGAGTGGTGAGTCTGTGGAATTCTCTGCCACAGAAGGTAGTTGAGGCCAGTTCATTGGCTATATTTAAGAGGGAGTTAGATGTGGCCCTTGTGGCTAAAGGGATCAGGGGGTATGGAGAGAAGGCAGGTACAGGTTACTGAGTTGGATGATCAGCTATGATCATATTGAATGGCGGTGCAGGCTCGAAGTGCCGAATGGCCTACTCCTGCACCTATTTTCTATGTTTCTATGACTCTATAACAACTGCATGTAGGTTTCTGAAGTGAAATCTGTGCTGGTTCCCTGCATCGCGGTGCTTCAGAGGTTGGGATTTTCAGAGCTGCAGCATTTCACTGCAGAGAGCATCCCCACTGACACATATTCAGGTGGTGCATGAAGCTGCCATTGGAGTACAGCTTCCTGCCTGCCTTATTCGTGCGTCACCGCGGGTAATTAGCGGCTGACAGCAGAGGGGAGTGAGCATTGCCTGGCGGACAGGGCAGGTTGCAGGTTGGTGCTGGTCACTGAGGGCCAGAGGCACTGCAGGCACACAGAGAACGGCACACACCGGCCGGCAGGGAACGGGCTACAGGGAACGGGCTACAGGGAACGGGCTACAGGGAGGGGAGGCAGGGCCACACACAGGGCCAGGGAGAGGGGGATCGTGGACGCATTGGGGAGAGAGAGAGAGGGGGAGGGGGAGGTGTGAGGGAGTGAAGGAGAGGGAGGTGAGGGAGGGAGGGAAGAGAAATGGAGGGGGGGAGAGGGAGTGAAGGAGAGGAGGGAGGGGGGAGAGGGAGGGAGGGGAGAGGGAGGGGGAGGGAGAGGGAGAGGGGGAGAGAAGAGGGGAGAGGGAGAAGGGGGGAAAGAGAGGGGGGAGTGAGAGAGGGGGGAGGTGTGAGGGAGTGAAGGAGAGGAGGGTGAGGGAGGAGAGGACAGAGAGGAAGAGAGAGGGATTGAGAGTGGAGAGGGAGGGGGAGAGGGGGGGGGGGCGAGAGAGGGGGAGGGGGAGAGCGAGAGGGGCGAGAGAGGGGGGATGGAGGAGAGAGGGAGGGGAGAGAGGGAGGGAGAGGGGTAGAAGGGGGATGGAGGAGAGAGGGAGGGAGGGGGAGAGAGGGAGGGAGAGAGGGAGGGAGAGGGTAGAAGGGGGGATGGAGGAGAGAGGGAGGGAGGGGGAGAGAGGAGGGAGAGAGGGAGGGGGAGAGAGGGAGGGAGGGGGAGAAAGGGAGAGGGAGGGGGAGAGAGGGAGTGGGAAGGGGAGAGAGGGAGGGAGGGGGATAAAGGGAGAGGGAGGGGTAGAGAGGGGGGATGGAGGAGAGAGGGAGGGAGGGGGAGAGAGGGAGGAGGGGGAGAGAGGGAGTGGGAAGGGGAGGGAGGGAGGGGGAGAAAGTGAGAAGGAGGGGGAGAGAGGGAGGGGGAGGGAGAGAGGAGGGAGGGAGAGAGGTTGGATAGCATTACCCAACATGTTCGGGACAATTTACAATTTTACCGAAGCCAACTAACCTACAAACCTGTACATCTTTAGAGTGTGGGAGGAAGCCGGGGCGCCCGGAGAAAACCCACATGGTCACAGGGAGAACGTACAAACTCCGTACAGTTTGCACCGGAGGTCAGCATAGAACCCGGGTCTCGGGCGCTGTAAGGCAGCAACTCTACCACTGTGCCATGGTGTCGCCCACAGATTTATCGGCAAGGACAGAAGGGCCTGTTTCCATGCTGAATCTCTGAACTAAAAATTAATTCACTGCTGCTGCATTTTCTCTGCAGAGAGTCTTTTACACAGAGTAGGGAATCGAGGACCAGAGGACAGAGGTTCAAGGTGAAGGGGAAAAGATTTAATAGGAATCAGAGGGGTAACTTTTCCACACAAAGGGTGTATAGAACAAGCTGCCAGAGGAGGTGGTTGAGGCTGGGACTATCCCAACGTTTAAGAAATAGTTAGACAGGTACATTGATAGGACATTGATAGGTTTGGAGGGATATGGGCCAAATGCAGGCAGGTGGGACTAGTGTAGCTGGGACATTGTTGGCCGGTGTGGGGCCGAAGGGCCTGTTTCCACACTGTATCATTCTATGACCAAAGATGGTGGTGGGTGTGTGGAACAAGCTGCCAGAGGAGGTAGTTGAGGCTGGGACTATCCCATCGTTTAAGGAACAGTTGGACAGGTACATGGATAGGACAGGTTTGGAGGGTTATGGACCAAGCGCAAGCAGGTGGGACTAGTGTAGCTGGGACATTGTTGGCCGGTGTGGGGCCGAAGGGCCTGTTTCCACACTGTATCACTCTATGGCTCTACTGCAGTTGCCACAAATTCCAAGAGAGCTCTCTGCTCTGACACCAGACATAAATCAAACCCTGAATCAGGACCATTGCTCAGTGCAGGCCACCTCCGAGCAGAGCAATCTGTATGGGCTGCTCCTGCAACAGTGCAGGGTATTAATACTGTTGATCGAGGATCCCACAAACATGAGAAAACATGACAGAACCAGGTGCACACTTCTCCACTCCAACTGATTGGCCTTCCCCAGAGTTCTGCCTGGGTTTTACTTTGCAGTAACGCTCTTGTGACAAATGAGAAAGGCAGGAGCTGGATACACAAACACATTAACTTCCCTTGGTACAACATCTCTAACGGCAGCTTCACACCACTGTTGTCAAAATAAAACTGAACATGGAGAGAGTTGAGAAGGAAACAAAAAACTGCAGATGCTGGTTTAAACCGAAGGCAGACACAAAATGCTGGAGTAACTCAGCGGGTCAGGCAGCTTCTCGGGAGAGAAGGAATGGGTGACTTTTTGGGTCGAGACCCAGAGATAGCTGAGAAGATGGCTTGTTGGAAGACAAAGGTTTATAGACAATAGACAATAGGTGCAGGAGGAGGCCATTCGGCCCTTCGAGCCAGCACCGCCATTCAATGTGATCATGGCTGATTATTCTCAATCAGTACCCTGTTCCTGCCTTCTCCCCATACCCCCTGACTCCGCTATCCTTAAGAGCTCCATCTAGCTCTCTCTTGAATGCTTTCAGAGAATTGGCCTCCACTGCCTTCTGAGGCAGAGAATTCCACAGATTCACAACTCTCTGACTGAAAAAGTTTTTCCTCATCTCCGTTCTAAATGGCCTACCCCTTATTCTTAAACCGTGGACCCTGGTTCTGGACTCCCCCAACATTGGGAACATGTTTCCTGCCTCTAACGTGTCCAACCCCTTAATAATCTTATACGTTTCGATAAGATCCCCTCTCATCCTTCTAAATTCCAGTGTATAGAAGCCTAGTCGCTCCAGTCTTTCAACATATGACAGTCCCGCCATTCCGGGAATTAACCTAGTAAACCTACGCTGCATGCCCTCAATAGCAAGAATATCCTTCCTCAAATTTGGTGACCAAAACTGCACACAGTACTCCAGGTGTGGTCTCACTAGGGCCCTGTACAACTGCAGAAGGACCTCTTTGCTCCTATACTCAACTCCTCTTGTTATGAAGGTCAACATTCCATTGGCTTTCTTCACTGCCTGCTGTACCTGCATGCTTCCTTTCAGTGACTGATGCACTAGGACACCCAGATCTCGTTGTACATCCCCTTTTCCTAACTTGACACCATTCAGATAATAATCTGCCTTCCTATTCTTATCACCAATGTGGATAACCTCACACTTATCCACATGAAACTGCATCTGCCATGCATCCGCCCACTCACACAACCTGTCCAAGTCACCCTGCAACCTCATAGCAACTTCCTCACAGTTCACACTGCCACCCAGCTTTGTATCATCTGCAAATTTGCTAATGGTACTTTTAACCCCATCGTCCAAGTCATTAATGTATATTGTAAATAGCTGCGGTCCCAGCACCGAGACTTGCGGTACCCCACTAGTCACTGCCTGCCATTCTGAAGGGACCCATTTATCCGTTTAAGGAGCTTCTTAATGGAAGAATGGGAGGCCACATGGTTTAGGGAGGGAATTTCGAGAGCTTGGTTTTGGCCTTGGTATTGGTCTTGTTTAGTTTAGAGATACAGCGAGGAAACAGGCCTTTTGACCCACCAAGTCCACGCCGACCAGCAATAGGAATGAACACTTCAGCTCATAATGTTTGCACCGAACATGATACCAAGTTAAACCGATCTCATCTGCCTGTACATGATCCATATCCCTCTATTCCCTGCACTTCCACGTGCCTATCTCAAAGCCTTTTAAACGTCACTATCGTATGTGCCTCCACCACCATCTCTAGCAAGGCATTCCAGGCACTCACTATTCTGTGTAAAAAAACTTCCCCTGCACTTCTCCATTAAAACTCTCCCTCTCTCGCCTTTTAGCTGTTCTCTCTGGTGTTGGACATTTCCATCTTGGGGATAAAGGTTCTGACTGTCTACCCTACTGTTGCCTTTCATAACTGTGTTTACTTCTATCAAGCCTCCCCTCATCCTCCAATGTTCCAGAGAAAACAATCCTAGTTTGTTCAACTTCTCCCTCCAGCTGAAACCCTCTAATCCAGGCAATATTCTGCTAAAGACATCATCCACGATGTTTCCAAGTGAAAGGTTTTGGGACAAGAAACCCTCTTTCATATGTCATATGTTGAAAGACTGGAGCGGCTAGGCTTGTATACACTGGAATTTAGAAGGATGAGAGGGGATCTTATCGAAACGTATAAGATTATTAAGGGGTTGGACACGTTAGAGGCAGGAAACATGTTCTCAATGTTGGGGGAGTCCAGAACCAGGGGCCACAGTTTAAGAATAAGGGGTAGGCCATTTAGAACGGAGATGAGGAAAAACATTTTCAGTCAGAGAGTTGTGAATCTGTGGAATTCTCTGCCTCAGAAGGCAGTGGAGGCCAATTCTCTGAATGCATTCAAGAGAGAGCTAGATAGAGCTCTTAATGATAGCGGAGTGAGGGGGTATGGGGAGAAGGCAGGAACGGGGTACTGATTGAGAATGATCAGCCATGATCACATTGAATGGCGGTGCCGGTTCGAAGGGCCGAATGGCCTCCTCCTGCACCTATTGTCTATTGTCTATTTCTTCTCTAATCAGTAAATGACTGAGGTGGGGGAAGGAACTGCAGATGCTGATTTAAAACCGAAGATAGACACAAAAAGCTGGGGGACAGGCAGCATCTCCGGAGAGAAGGAATGGGTGACGTTTCGGGCCGAGACCCTTCTTCAGACTCAACGGTGATGTTGTGGGTTGAGACCCTCGTCGGACTACTGAGGTACTTGGCACTGGACATCCTCTCCATCCTCTCCATCAGAGGCATTGCTGGAGTGGTGCCTCTCCCATGCCATTTGCTCTTCCCGTCTGCCTCCTGACCACCACAGACCCAGGCTCAGTTAGAAAATCCTTACCTCACTGTGTGAAACCTACCCCCCTCTGCAATCTCCCCCAATCTCCTCGGGCATGATTGGATACACACATGATGAGCATGTTCCCTCTGTAGATCTCCCCTCCCACCCCCAGATGCTCCAATTTGCCTCCACTTCCAAAGACGTGCAGGTCGGTTTCCCGGTCTTTAGACCTTAGAGATACAGCGTGGAAACAGGCCCTTTGGCCCACCAATCCCCGTATACTACCACTACCCTACGAACACTATGCACAATTTTACCGAAGCCAATTAACCTACAAACCTGCACGTCTTTGGAGTGTGGGAGGAACCCGGAGCACCCGGAGAAAACCCACGCAGTCACAGGGAGAACGTACAAACTCCACACAGACAGCACCCGTAGTCAGGATCGAACCCGGATCTCTGGTGCTGTAAGGCAGCAACTCTACCCCTGCACCACCAGCACTTCCTCATCAACACAATCAATGAGCTGGACTTAACCTAGCAAAACCATTCAGGGCATTTCAGCGGAGCCATTACCAAATCATCCCTGAATTGTTACAGCCGAAGAGGAGACCACAGCCCCCAGGAAGTCAGGATAACTCACACTTTTTCCGTCGATCTTCAGTGTAAACCAGCATTCTACAGTTCCCTCCCACACATTTTGTCCTACTAGAAACATAGAAACATAGAAAATAGGTGCAGGAGTAGGCCATTCGGCCCTTCGAGCCTGCACCGCCATTCAATATGATCATGGCTGATCATCCAGCACAGTAACCTGTACCTGCCTTCTCTTCATACCCCCTGATCCCTTTAGCCACAAGGGCCACATCTAACTCCCTCTTAAATATAGCCAATGAACTGGCCTCAACTACCTTCTGTGGCAGAGAATTCCACAGACTCACCACTCTCTGTGTGAAGAAATGTTTTCTCATCTCGGTCCTAAAAGACTTCCCCCTTATCCTTAAGCAGTGACCCCTGATTCTGGACTTCCCCAACATCGGGAACAATCTTCCCGCATCTAGCCTCTCCAACCCCTTAAGAATTTTATATATTTCTATAAGATCCCCCCTCAGTCTTCTAAATTCCAGCGAGTACAAGCCTAGTCTATCCAGTCTTTCTTCATATGAAAGTCCTGCCATCCCAGGGATCAATCTGGTGAACCTTCCCTAGGGAACAATTGGTCTTTGCACATTGCCCCTCGTGAGCGGTTCGAATCTGGAGGGAGTTGAAGAGAATATTGGGAGAATTTTAAATGGGATTAATGTAGGATTGTGGTCGATGGTCGGTGTGGACAAAGGGCCTGTCTCCATGTTGTATCTCTCTAGGACGTGATCGATGGTATCACAAAATGGAGTAACTCGGCGGGTCAGCCAGCATCTCAGGAGAGAAGGAATGGGTGACGTTTCAGGTCGAGACCCTTCTTCAGACTGATCTCTAGGACGTGATATCGTTTTACAAAATTCATGGTCATAAGTGACAGGAGTAAAATTAGGCCATTCGGCCAATCATGTCTACTCCACTATTCAATCATGGCTGATCTATCTCTGCCTCGTAACCACATTCTCCTGCCTTCTCCCCATAAGCCCTGACACCCAAACTAATCAATTTCCTCTCTACGTATAGCAGGTACTATCGCAACGTTTAAGAAACATTTAGACAGGTACATGGATTGGACAGGTTTAGAGGGATATGGATCAAATGCAGGCAGGTGGGACTAGTGTAGATGGGGCATGTTGGCCGGTGTGGGCATGTTGGGCTGAAGGACCAATTGAGAATGATCAGCCATGATCACAGTGAATGGCGGTGCTGGCTCAAAGGGCCGAATGGCCTCCTCCTGCACCTATTGTCTATTGACCTGTTTCCACACTGTATCGCCCTATGACTATGGCTCGATATAATATAAGACAATAACTGCAGATGCTGGTACAAATCGAAGGTATTTATTCACAAAATGCTCAGGTGTAACTCAGCAGGTCAGGCAGCATCTCAGGAGAGAAGGAATGGGTGACGTTTCGGGTCGAGACCCGTGTGAAGAAGGGTCTCGACCCGAAACGTCACCCATTCCTTCTCTCCTGAGACGCTGCCTGACCTGCTGAGTTACTCCAGCATCTTGTGAATAAATGGCTCGATATAACAACCTTTGTTGCCATCTCATGGCCAATTGCTAATCTGCTCTCTGTTCATCTGTCGATCGCCAAACAGTCTCCCGTCCGTATCCCATCTGTTGAAGAGCGTTGGGAGAGGTATTCACGACACCCTGACTCTACACCGAAGCTACCACGCCCACCCAGAAACATCACATCATCTGCAATGAGCTAATCTGATGGTATCTTCTGGTGCTTTAATCTGCCCTACACAACTTAACTGGGCAATCTCAAGTACGGAGTTTGTACGTTCTCCCCGTGACCTGCTTGGGTTTTCTCCGAGATCTTCGGTTTCCTCCCACACTCCAAAGACGTACAGGTTTGTAGGTTAATTGACTGGGTAAATGTAAAAGAAAATTGTCCCTAGTGTGTGTAGGATAGTGTTAATGTGCGGGGATCGCTGGGCGGCACGGACTCGGTGGGCCGAAGGGCCTGTTTCCGCGCTGTATCTCTAAACAAAAAGCCACCCCAGTCTTTGCAGTCTGATCATCACCTCCAGTCTAAGAAGCATTTAGACAGGTACATGGATTGGTTGGGTTTAAAGGGACCGCACCTCATATTTCTCTTACAATAGACAATAGACAATAGGTGCAGGAGGAGGCCATTCAGCCCTTCGAGCCAGCACCGCCATTCAATGCGATCATGGCTGATCACTCTCAATCAGTACCCCCATTCCTGCCTTCTCCCCATACCCCCTCACTCCGCTATCCTTAAGAGCTCTATCCAGCTCTCTCTTGAAAGCATCCAACGAACTGGCCTCCACTGCCTTCTGAGGCAGAGAATTCCACACCTTCACCACTCTCTGACTGAAAAAGTTCTTCCTCATCTCCGTTCTAAATGGCCTACCCCTTATTCTTAAACTGTGGCCCCTTGTTCTGGACTCCCCCAACATTGGGAACATGTTTCCTGCCTCTAATGTGTCCAATCCCCTAATTATCTTATATGTTTCAATAAGATCCCCCCTCATCCTTCTAAATTCCAGTGTATACAAGCCCAATCGCTCCAGCCTTTCAACATACGACAGTCCCGCCATTCCGGGAATCAACCTAGTGAACCTACGCTGCACGCCCTCCATAGCAAGAATATCCTTCCGCAAATTTGGAGACCAAAACTGCACACAGTACTCCAGGTGCGGTCTCACCAGGGCCCGGTACAACTGTAGAAGGACCTCTTTGCTCCTATACTCAACTCCTCTTGTTACGAAGGCCAACAGTATGAATATTAATTTCTCTAACTTCAAGTGACCCTTGCTATCCCTCCCTCTCCATCCCTCCCCCACTCTAGTTCTCCGACGAGTTTTACTGATTAATTTTACTGTTTGCCTGCCAACCTTATCACCTTCCTCTCAGCTAACAATGAACCATTCTACATTTCCTTGATCACCGTCTGATTTGTTTATTTTAGTTTAGAGATGCAGCGTTGAAACAGGCCCTTCGGCCCACCGGGTCCGCGCCAGTCCAGCAACACTAACACTATCTTACGCACACTAGGGGTAATTTACAATTCAGCCCAGCCAATTAACCTACAAACCTGCACGTGTTTGGAGTGTGGGAGGAAACCGGAGATCTCGGAGGAAACCCATACTGGGCACAGGGGAGAACGTACAGCCAGCACCTGTAGTCAGGATCGAACCCGGGTCTCTGGCATCTGAAGGCAGCAACTCTACCGCTGCGCCACCGTGCCGCCAACATTTCCTAACAACATAACGATATATATCAATCGCAGGTATTTATTCACAAAATGCTGGAGTAACTCAGCAGGTCAGGCAGCATCTCGGGAGAGAAGGAATGGGTCGAGACCCTTCTTCAGACCAATTCAGACCTTCTTCAGTCTGAAGAAGGGTCTCGACCCGAAACGTCACCCATTCCTTCTCTCCCGAGATGCTGCCTGACCCTGCTGAGTTACTCCAGCATTTTGTGAATAAATACCTGCGATTTGTACCAGCATCTGCACCCATCCCACCAACACCATCATCAAGTTCGCGGATGACACGACTGTGGTTGGACTCATCTCAGAAGGAGATGAGACAGCCTATAGGGATGAAATCCAAAGGCTGGCAGCATGGTGTTCAGTGAACAATCTGGTCCTGAACTCCTCCAAAACAAAGGAACTTATAATTGACTTTAGAAAAACCAGTGGAGATTACGACCCACTCTACATCAATGGGGTCTGTGTGGAAAGGGTACCAGCTTTCAGGTTCCTGGGTACGCACATCGCAGAGGATCTTACCTGGTCTACCAACACCATCACCACAGTAAAGAAGGCACAGCAGAGACTCCACTTCCTGAGGATCCTCAGGAAAACCAACCTGCAGGAGAAGCTCATGTTGTCCTTCTATCGCTGCTCCATCGAGAGTGTGCTGGCATACTGTATAACCACATGGTATGCCAGCTGCTCAGAAAAGGACAGGAAGGCCCTTCAGAGGGTCATCACGACGGCCCAGAAGATCATCGGCTGCTCACTGCCCTCCCTGGAGCACCTGTTCAGACTACGCTGCCTCAGTAGAGCAGGCAAAATAATAAAAGATCCATCCCACCCCGGCCACCGTCTGTTTGTTCATCTGCCCTCTGGTCGACGTTTCAGGTCGATCAAATCCCGAACAAACAGACTTAAGAACAGTTTTTACCCCCGGGCCATACGAGAACTGAACACTACCTTTGCACTAGGCAACACCGTTAAAAAATCTTGTACTTAATATAATTGTATTTAATTGTATTTATGTATTTATTTGTTTTTGCATTTATTGCATATATGTTTGTACGCACCGTCAGGATTGGCTATTTTTTAATTTCGTTGTACTCGTTGCAATGACAATAAATGAATATTATTATTATTATTATCTTCTTATATCAATCGCAGCCTTGAATATGGACAATGACTGAAAGGGGAGAGAAATCGGAAGGAAGCCCATCAATAGACAATAGACAATAGGTGCAGGAGTAGGCCATTCAGCCCTTCGAGCCAGCACCGCCATTCAATGTGATCATGGCTGATCACTCTCAATCAGTACCCCGTTCCTGCCTTCTCCCCATACCCCCTCACTCCGCTATCCTTAAGAGCTCTATCCAGCTCTCTCTTGACAGGGACCACGACAGAGCCCATAGACAGTAGAAACCGTGACTTACTCCCATTCCTTGCGCTTCGCCTGCGGTGTGCTGTGCATCTTGTGGGCTTCGTGAGCTTTGATGACGTCCCTGTGGTCCACCAGGGCTCCCCGCCTCCGGTAAGGAGCGGCCAGCCCACCATCGGTCATCTGGTAGTACTGGGCCTCGCGGAAGGAGCCGGGGCCTTGGTGGATGGCAGAGTCGCTGCCGGCCAGGCCTTTCATCACCCGCACCGCGTCGTAGTAACTCGGGGGGGGCGAGGGTCGCAGGTCGGGGGCCGACGCCCTGGGGCGACCCCTGGGGTCAGTCCACACTCCAGTGTTGGCATCCATCAGTCCTTCCCTCCAGAGCGAGGTGCACGAACTGCTGCAATAAAAAAGATGCAGATCTAAAACCCAGTGAATGACCATCACAGGCTGGGGCTGAGGTGCGGTCGTAGAGTGATACAGTGAGGAAACAGGCCCTTCGGCCCAACATTCCCACACCTGCCCAACATGTCCCATCGACACTTGTCCCACCTGGCCTATATCCCTCCTTATTTAAAGAAGGATATAGGTGTGTTGGAAACATTGCTGAGAAGGTGTAGCAGAGTGACTCCGTGCTTAGAAGGGTTACGTTATGAGAAATGATTAGTTTAGTTTAGAGATACAGAGCGGAAACAGGCCCTTCGCCGACCAGCGATCCCCGTTCATTAACACTATCCTACACACACTAGGGACAATTCTTACATTTACCCAGCCAATTAACCCACATGTCTTCAGTCTGAAGAAGGGTCTCGACCCGAAACGTCACCCATTCCTTCTCTCCCGAGATGCTGCCTGACCCGCTGAGTTACTCCAGCATTTTGTGAATAAATCGATTTGTACCAGCATCTGCAGTTATTTTCTTATACAATTAACCTACAAACCTGTACGTCTTTGGAGTGTGGGAGGAAACCGAAGATCTCGGAGAAAGCTCACGCAGGTCACGGGGAGAACGTACAAACTCCGTACGGACGGCGCCCATAGTCGGGATGGAACCCGGGTCTCCGGCACTGCATTCGCTGGAAGGCAGCAACTCTGCCGCTGCGCCACCGTGCCGCACTAAACCTTACTTGGCACTTCACGGATTTTGGAAGATTGAGCGGTGATCTTACAGCTGGTGACCACCAATAAGAACTTGTGGATGCCGCACAGGGTAAATGCTGAGCGGGCATTTGCTTTGCTGGGCAACAGGTAACAAGTGTATTCTCAGGGTAAGGGGCTGGCAATTTAACATGGAGACGGGGGGGCAGCACATTGACACAGTGGGGTTGCAAAGTGGCGCAGCGGTAGAGTTGCTGCCTTACAGAGCCAGAGACCCAGATTCCAACCTGACTGCGGGTGCTGTCTGTACGGAGTTTGCATGCTCAACTTCAAGCTCCTTCTATTCACATACAAAGCCCTAAACAGGCTTTCCCCCCACCCCTATATCAAAAATCTTCTAACCCACCACTCTATCTCCAGGTCCCTCAGGTCGGCCGACTTGGGGCTACTGACTATCCCGCGGTCTAGGCTTAAGCTCAGGGGTGACCGCGCTTTTGCGGTTGCAGCTCCGAGACTGTGGAACAGCATCCCTCTCCCCATCAGAACTGCCCCCTCCATCGACTCCTTTAAGTCCAGGCTCAAAACCTATTTCTACTCCCTAGCGTTTGAGGCCCTCTGAGGGGGCGCTGTGAACTGTTTATGTATGTGCTGTTATGTTTGTGTGCCATTGTCTGTTCGTTTCTTAGTACCTGAACTGATGTACAGCACTTTGGTCAACGTGGGTTGTTTTTAAATGTGCTATACAAATAAAATTGACTTCACTTGCTCTCCCTGTGACCCCGTGGGTTTTCTCCGGGTGCTCCGGTTTCCTCCCACACTCCAAAGACGTGCGGTTTTGTAGGTTAATTGGGTTCTACAGAATACAGAATACCTTCATTGTCATTCGATA
Source organism: Rhinoraja longicauda (assembly GCF_053455715.1). Taxonomy (NCBI): domain Eukaryota; kingdom Metazoa; phylum Chordata; class Chondrichthyes; order Rajiformes; family Arhynchobatidae; genus Rhinoraja; species Rhinoraja longicauda. Next base: position 13,717,306 of record NC_135989.1, read on the forward strand.
CCGAACGAAATTCATTCTGTAAATTGCCCCTAGTGTGCAGGATGGAATTAGTGTAAGGGTTTAGTTTAGTTTAGTTTAGAGATACAGCGTGGAAACAGGCCCTTTCGGCCCATTGGGTCCGTGCCGACCAGCGACCCCCACACGTTACCACTAGCTGATCGATGGTCGGCGTGGACTTGGTGGGCCGAAGGGCCTGTTTCTATACTGTATCTCCAAACTAAACAAATCTAATTTGAGATAACAATTCAGTTCCTTTAGGTGCTGTAAATAGTTGGAATATATTTTTGTACTGGGATCGCGGTGTCGATGCTGGTTCAAATTTGCCTCACTTAATTTTCTTGGTCTTGTGCTTCCATCTTGTGGGCTTTGAAGAACACTGCACTGACTGTGAATGTTAACAGAAATACCAGATGCACACAGTCTCTTGCCCAGAGTAGGTGAATCAAGGACCAGAGGACATAGGTTCAAGGTTTTTGATAAAGGGATCAGGGGGTATGGAGAGAAGGCAGGTAAAGGCTACTGAGCTGGATGATCAGCCATGATCATATTGAATGGCGGTGCAGGCTCGAAGGGCCGAATGGCCTACTCCTGCACCTATTTTCTATGTTTCTATGTTTCTCTAAGGTGAAGGGGAAAAGATTTAATAGGAATCTGAGGGGTAACTTTTTCACACAAAGGGTGTATAGACAAGCTGCCAGAGGAGGTAGTTGAGGCTGGGACTATCCCAACGTTTAAGAAATAGTTAGACAGGTACATTGATAGGACATTGATAGGTTTGGAGGGATATGGGCCAAATGCAGGCAGGTGGGACTAGTGTAGCTGGGACATTGTTGGCCAGTGTGGGCAAGTTTGGCTGAAGGGCCTGTTTCCACGCAGTATCACTCTATGACTAGGGGCGGTGGTGGAATTGCACATGATAAGGGCATTTAAGAGGGTTTTAGAGAGGCACATGGATATGCAGGGAAGGGAGGGATATGGATCACATGCAGGCAAAGGAAATTAGTTTAACTTGACATCATGTCCGACATGGATAATGTGGGCCGAAGGGCCTGTTCTTGTGCAGTGCTGTTCTATGTTCTAAGTAGGGTTGCCAACTAACTCACTCACAAATAAGGGTCAAGGTGACGTCACCGCCCCGCGCCCCACGTGACCTCACCCAGCCAGCGGCCACGTGCTCCCGCTACACCAATGGCGGCCGCCGGGGACGGGAGGTGGGTTGCTATGCAACCTCCGTTAGGCGGCGCCCGGGCCTCCGGACCTACACTGTCCGGACCTACACTGTCCGGACCTACAGCGTCCGGGCCTACAGTGTCCGGGCCTACAGCGCCCCCCAGGCCTAATACAGGACAAAGGCGGCCCCGTATGGTTCAAACCAATTTTGCCCAAAATACGGGATACCCCAGCTAATACGGGACAGTTGGCAACCCTAGTTCTAAGGTCTGCTCCTCCTGCAGGACGTGTACCATCATCAAATAGACTGAAGATTTCCACTAGTTGCAGGGGTCTAGAACTAGAGGCCACAGCCTCAGAATTAAAGGACGTTCCTTTAGGAAGGAGATGAGGAGGAATTTCATTTGGTCAGAGGGTGGTGAATCTGTGAAATTCTTTGCCACAGAAGGCTGTGGAGGCCAAATCAATGGATATTTTCAAGGGCGAGATAGTTAGATTCTTGGTTAGTGCGGATGTCAGAGGTTATGGGGAGAAGGCAGGAGAATGGGGTTAGGAGGGAGAGATAGATCAGCCATCATTGAATGGCGTAGACTTGATGGGCCGAATGGCCTAATTCTGCTCCTATCACTTATGAATTTCCCACAGATAGAAAACAATGAGAACATTCTTAGTCAAACTTTTTAAAACATTATATGGAGCAATAAAATTAAGAATGGAATATAAACCTGATTAAAAGAGGAGGTTGAAATGTCATCATAAAAATCATCTATAAATATCATTTATATTTTTTATACTTTGAAATATTTATGTAAGTGAATTCAAATCTATTACATAAAATCACATTTTTAGGTCCAGATAGTTTGTGAAGAAGTAATTATGATTTAGTAGGTGATTATAATTCACTTGAACTTCATAGAAACATAGAAAATAGGTGCAGGAGTAGGCCATTCGGCCCTTCGAGCCTGCACCGTCATTCAATATGATCATGGCTGATCATCCAACTCAGTATCCCGTATCTGCCTTCTCTCCATACCCCCTGATCCCTTTAGCCACAAGGGCCACATCTAACTCCCTCTTAAATATAGCCAATGAACTGGCCTCAACTACCCTTCTGTGGCAGAGAATTCCACAGATTCGCCACTCTCTGTGTGAAAAAAAACGTTCTCATCTCGGTCCTAAAAGACTTCCCCCTTATCCTTAAACTGTGACCCCTTGTTCTGGACTTCCCCAACATCGGGAACAATCTTCCTGCATCTAGCCTGTCCAACCCCTTAAGAATTTTGTAAGTTTCTATAAGATCCCCCCTCAATCTTCTAAATTCCAGCGAGTACAAACCGAGTCTATCCAGTCTTTCTTCATATGAAAGTCCTGCCATCCCAGGAATCAATGTTATGAAGTAAACGCCTTGCAGGGTATTTTATGAAATGATAGTTCAGGTAACTAGAAACTCTCATCAATTCCAGTGACTACCATTGATCGCAGTGGTGAAGGCTGCAAAACCTTTGGGGAACACTGGCTCACTAAAGCCCCTGTCCCACTTAGGCGATTGTTTAGGCAACTACAGGTGACTAGTCTGTCGCCACACACGGTCGCCTGGGTGTCGCCTGTCTGGTCGTGAGTCGTCTCCAAAGAGTCGTAGCGTTTTTCTGGATTTTGAATTGTTAAAAAATTTCGGCGACTGTTTCATTTTGACGCCAATGATCAGCAATCACTTGACGTCTCCTGACATGGGCGCTGTCGTAGGTTGTCGCCGGGTGACGTAGGTTGTCGCTGGTGCTGACTTCGGTGAATTCCATTGGCGACTACCTACGTCAACCGGCGACAGGTACCGGCGTCAAAACCGGAGGCCAAAATGACGTGCATTGTCTTCGGTTGTTGCCGACACGGTCGTAGCTTGTCGCGGGGTAGACGTGGGTTGACTTTAGTTGTCGTAGGTTTGTCGCCTGTGTTGTTGTAGGTGCGGTCGTAGGTGGACGTCCTAAGTCGCGACGATTGGGTCGCCGGTTGTCGGTAGCTTGCCGTAGTTTGACGTCGACCAGGTGGTAGGTTGTTGTAGCTTGTCGTAGACGTTGTCGTAGGGGGGGTCCAGTCGCCAGTTTTTCGCCGACCTGCTACGACTTTGACAGTCGCCGACAGTCGCCTAAAAATCGCTTAAGTGGGACAGGCCCTTAAATATATGCAGGAGTCCGAGGGAGAACTTGGAGGAACAGCATCTCATATTTCGCTTGGGCAGCTTACAGCCCAGTGGTGTGTTGATTGATTTATTCACAGAATGCTGGAGTAACTCAGCTGGTCAGGCAGCATCTCGGGAGAGAAGGAATGGGTGACGTTTCGGGTCGAGACCCTTCTTCAGACTGAAGACATGTAGGTTAATTGGCTTGGTAAATGTAAGAATTGTCCCTAGTGTGTGTAGGATAATGTTAATAAACGGGGATCGTTGGACAGCGAAGATTTTTCATTCTTCAGATGATTGATTTCTCTAACTTCAAGTAACCCTGGCATTCCCTCTCTCTCCATCCCTCCCCCACCCAAGTCGCACCAGCTTCTCGTTCTCACCCGACAAACAGCCAACAATGGCCTGTTTCCTTTATCATCGTTATTTTTTTGCATATCTTTCATTCATTGTTATCTCTCTACATCATCGTCTATATCTCTCATTTCCCTTATCCCAAACCAGTCTGAAGAAGGGTCTCAACCCGAAACGTCACCCATTCCTTCTCTCCAGAGATGCTGCCTGTCCCACTGAGTTACTCCAGCATTTTGTGTCTATCACAGAAAGCACTGTCGGGTTCACCTTCATTATATCCATAATGTCTAGGCTAATTTTAGTTTAGTTTACTTTAGTTTACAGAAACAGCCCTTTGGCCCACCGAGCCCAGCGATCCCCACACATTAACACTATCCTACACACTCGAGGGACAATTTACACCTATATCAAGCCAATTAACCTACAAACCTGTACGTCTTTGGAGTGTGGGAGGAAACCGGCGATCCCGGAGAAAACCCACGCAGGTCACGGGGAGAACGTACAAACTCCGTACAGACGGCAGTTTTGGAACATTGAACAGTACAGCACAGGAACAGGCCCTTCAGCCCACATTGGCCCTGCTGAACATAACAAACTAACCTCTGCCTGCGCTTAATCTCCATCCTTCCACAGCCATGTGCCTATACAAAACCCTCTTAAATACCACTATTGTGTCTGCCTACACCACCACCCCTGGCAACACATTCCAGGCACCCCCCACTCTTTGTGTACAAAAACTTGCCCCCCACACCTTTAAACTTTGTCCCTCTTACCTTAAATGTGTACCCTCTGGTCTTTGACATTTGGGGGGGAAAAAAAGTTCTGACTATCTACCTTATCTATGCCTCTCATAATTTTATATGAGGCTGACTTCTAACTAGGTAATAATGAAGTAGTGAGTGACAAAGATAAATTATTAGTTATATTTATTATTCTTAAATTATTCTTACTATTATATAATATTGATAATATTATGTATATTATTATATATTATAATATACAGTATACAATAAACAATAGACAATTGTCTATTGTCTATTGTATACTGTATATATTTATAATATATAATATACACTATACATAATAATATAATATACAATCTATATAATTGTGATCGACTGCAGTCAAAACGGTACACGGTAGCGTGACAATTTTAGGCCCACCTTATTCACCGTCATCATTTTAATGGTAAAGCAAGCAGTTTTATTGAAATCGGTGTTATATTTTTAAAGTTATTCACATTTTTAAGTTTAAATCTATCTCCTAGGGAGGGAGGGAGGGAGGGAGGGAGGGAGGGAGGGAGGGAGGGAGGGAGGGAGGGAGGGAGGGAGGGAGGGAGGGAGGGAGGGAGGGAGGGAGGGAGGGAGGGGGGGGGGGAGGAAGGTGGATAAGGGGGGTTGAGGGGGATGAAGAGGGGGGAAGGGGAAGTGGGGAGGGGGAGGGGGAGGGGGAGGGGGAGGGGGAGGGGGAGGGGGAGGGGAGGGGGAGGGGGGGGGGGAGGGGGAGGGGGAGGGGAGAGGAGAGGAGAGGAGAGGAGAGGAGAGGGTGCTACACCAATGCATGAGAGGTTTGGGCCCAACGGGTCCACTTGGTCTAGTTTTATGTAAAAGTACAAATAATTTAAGAATAATAAAAATAACAAATAATTTATCTTTGTCACTCACTGCTAAATTATAATATACAATAGTATCTAATAATTAGAATATATAATATATATATATAAATATATTATATATATGCATAAATATATTATATATTATACTGTTATATAATATTAAATTATTCTTAAATTGCTTGATTGTGAGATGCTCTACCCAAATTGGCTGCTGCATTTCCTACATCTGCACATTAAATGAGTCTGAAATGGCACCCATCCATTTTCTCCAGAGATGCTGCCTGACCCACTGAGTTACTCCAGCACTTTGTGTCTATCTTTGGTATAACCAAGCATCTGCAGCTCCTTGTTTCTACATGAAAACGGCTTCACTGGCCATTTAAAAAAAAAACACTGGCAGGTGACTGAAAGGATGTCAACGGCGCCATACAATTAATAGTCCGTATTTTTCTACTTCTTTGAAACAACCCTGCCCCCTCTGGGACATCCCTCCAAGGTCATTATCGCGCACCCCGGCACACCAGAGGACAAGTCTCTGCTTGTCAAGTCATCCCATTGCAAGCCGGTGTGGAGAGTGGAGAGTGGAGAGAGGTGCCAGCGGGAAAAAAAAACAGAATCACCAGGACATTCTTGGGAACAGAGTAATGAGACAGGGTGACTTTTGTCCACCAGCCTATCTTTGTGTTACAGTGCCATCAATAATTCTGGATCCACTTGCAAGGGACACAGTAAAATCCAGCACTCTTCATGACTTTAATCTAACACACATCACGACGAAGTGATTTACTCAATTAAAATGAGTGTAGCTGCCTGCTGCTGTACTTACTCACGGCAGTCGGCTATGGAAGTAAATTATCAAGAATCAATGGGTAAGGGACTGTACATGACTCAGTTAGGGAAGGAGAACATTGGTTTGTGTTGGCAAATCGTGATGGCAATTTAAGGGTCCTGATGTGCAGGCGATCGAGGGGTGACTTTGTAGAGGTTTATAAAATCGTAAGGGGTGCAGATTCCTGGGATGGCAGGACTTTCATATGAAGAAAGACTGGATAGACTCGGCTTGTACTCGCTGGAATTTAGAAGATTGAGGGGGGATCTGAAAGAAACTTATAAAATTCTTAAGGGGTTGGACAGGCTAGATGCAGGAAGATTGTTCCCGATGTTGGGGAAGTCCAGAACAAGGGGTCACAGTTTAAGGATAAGGGGGAAGTCTTTTAGGACCGAGATGAGAACGTTTTTTTTCACACAGAGAGTGGTGAATCTGTGGAATTCTCTGCCACAGAAGGTAGTTGAGGCCAGTTCATTGGCTATATTTAAGAGGGAGTTAGATGTGGCCCTTGTGGCTAAAGGGATCAGGGGGTATGGAGAGAAGGCAGGTACGGGATACTGAGTTGGATGATCAGCCATGATCATATTGAATGGCGGTGCAGGCTCGAAGGGCCGAATGGCCTACTCCTGCACCCATTTTCTATGTTTCTATGTTTCTATCTCTGGAGAGAAGGAATGGGTGACGTTTCGGGTCGAGACACTTCTTCAGAAACGTCACCCATTCCTTCTCTCCCGAGATGCTGCCTGACCCGCTGAGTTACTCCAGCATTTTGTGTCTACCTTCGACATAAACCAGCATCAGCAGTTTTTTTCCTAGGCGTAGAATTAAGGTGAGCAGGGGAACATATAAAAGTGTGCCGAGAGGTAATGTTCCCACACTCTTTGATATATTCAAGAGAGAGTTAGATTTAGCTCTTAGGGCTAAGAGAATCAAGGAATTTGGGGAGAAAGCAGGAACGGGGTACTGATTTTGGATGACCAGCCATGATCATATTGAATGGCGGTGCAGGCTCGAAGGGCCTAGTGGTCTACTCCTGCACCTATTTTCTATGTTTCTATGTTTTACGCGGAGGGTGGTGAATATGTGGAACAGGCCGCCAGGGGAAGCTGTGGAGGTGGATACAACGATAATGTTTAAATGATATTTGTGCCGGTACATGGATAGATGTAGGCCCGATGTAGGCAACTGGGACAAACTCAGGTAGGCAGCTTGGTCAGCATCAAAGATACTGGAGGAACAAGCTGGACCACTCCGTTGAAATCGCCTATACTGAAGTGTAGTACGCAAAGGAGCGTAACGTCCGCCATTTTAGTAAGCAAAACCCACCGTTCGCTGCAGTGTATTCAGTGTTGTGGGGGAACAGTACGTGTGATGATACCATTAAAATGCAGAATATATCTCATCTATCAATTCACAGATTTTTGTTATTTTTCTTTTTAAATGTTTCTGCAAGTTTCTGCCTACTAAAATGGCGCCGTGACATGCTACGGTTTTTAGGGTCGAGTGGTCTATCTTGCTCCTCTAGTATCTTTGGTCAGCATGCAGGAGATTGACCAAAGAGCCTGTGTTCTGGGGTATGTAACTCCATGACACTAAATACAGGTAGGGGAGATGGCTGGGGGCACGAATGAAGATCGTCAACAATCCCTGCTCACAGCACCAGAGGGAAAATCCTGTGGGAAATGGCAAGGAGCAACTGGAATGGAGGGACTGTCATATGTTGAAAGACTGGAGCGCCTAGGCTTGTATACGCTGGAATTTAGAAGGATGAGAGGGGATCTTATCGAAACGTATAAGATTATTAAGGGGTTGGACACGTTAGAGGCAGGAAACATGTTCCCAATGTTGGGGGAGTCCAGAACAAGGAGCCACAGTTTAAGAATAAGGGGTAGGCCATTTAGAACTGAGATGAGGAAAAAGAAATTCAGTCAGAGAGTTGTGAATCTGTGGAATTCTCTGCCTCAGAAGGCAGTGGAGGCCAATTCTCTGAATGCATTCAAGAGAGAGCTAGATAGAGCTCTTAAGGATAGCGGAGTCAGGGGGTATGGGGAGAAGGCAGGAACGGGGTACTGATTGAGAATGATCAGCCATGATCACATTGAATGGCGGTGCTGGCTCGAAGGGCCGAATGGCCTCCTCCTGCACCTATTGTCTATTGTCGAACTGTGCAACATAATCTGCCTCCAACAGTCCTTGAGAGACTCCCCACCATCCAGGATAAATCTGTCCATCAACCAACCTGGGGCGGCACGGTGGCGCAGCGGTAGAGTTGCTGCCTTACAGCACCAGAGACCCGGGTTCCATCCTGACCACGGCTGCTGTCTGTACGGAGTTTGTACGTTCACCCTGTGACCTGTGTGGGATTTCTCCGGGTGCTCCGGTTTCCTCCAAAGACATACCGGCTGGTAGGCTAATTGGCTTCGGTAAAGATTGTGAATTGTCCATCGTGTGTAGGATGGTGCTAGTGAGCGGGTGATCGCAGGTCGGCGCGGATTTGGTGGGCCGAAGGGCCTGTTTCCGCACTGTGTCTCTAAAAAAACACTAAAACCTAAACGCTCCCTCCGCTACTGGGCCCAGTGGCTGCAGTGCACACCATCTACGATCGCCGCACAGTTACGCACCCAGATGACTCTGGCAGTACCTCCCAAACTTCTGCCAATGAGTGGAGCAAAGGCAAACAGGTGCACGTACCTTCAGGTAGTGTAGGAAAAAAGAACTGCAGATGCTGGTTTACATCGAAGATAGACACAAAATGCTGGAGTAACTCAGCGGGTCAGGCAGCATCTCTGAAGGGAAGGAATGGGCGACGTTTCAGGGTCGAGACCCTTCTTCAGACTGAAGACCCCGAACCATCACCCATTCCTTCTCTCCCGAGATGCTGCCTTTCCCACTGAGTTGCTCCAGCATTTTTTGACCAACTTCATGTTTCCTGACTTTACTTTACTGCTAGAGATACAGTGCGGAAACAGGCCCATTGTGTCCACGCCGACCAGCGATCACCCCGTACACTAACACTATCCACAAACGCGTTGAAATTTGCCGTTTAGAACGTGACAACTACCTCTCAACTACCTCCTCTGGCAGCTCGTTCCCTATACCCACCACCCTCTGTGTCAAAAAGTTGCCCCTCAGGTTCATATTAAACCTTCCACCCCTCACCTTAAACCTAAGTCCTCTGGCTCTTGATTCTCCCTCGTGACCACACGACTTGGCATTGGCTTTGATCTTGCAAGCTTGATTTTGTATTGACCTCCACCTACATTCCTATGGTTCTTGATTCCCCTACTCTGGGTAAAAGGCTCTGTGCATTCACCCAAGAATATTAAGGGGTTGGACACGTTAGAGGCAGGAAACATGTTCCCAATGTTTGGGGGAGTCCAGAACAAGGGGCCACGGTTTAAGAATAAGGGGTAGGCCATTTAGAACTGAGATGAGGAAAAACTTTTTCAATCAGAGAGTTGTGAATCTGTGGAATTCTCTGCCTCAGAAGGCAGTGGAGGCCAATTCTCTGAATGCATTCAAGAGAGAGCTGGATAGAGCTCTTAAGGACAGCGGAGTCAGGGGGTATGGGGAGAAGGCAGGAACGGGGTACTGATTGAGAATGATCAGCCATGATCACATTGAATGGCGGTGCTGGCTCGAAGGGCCGAATGGCCTCCTCCTGCACCTATTGTCTATTGTCTATTGTCTATCTATTCCCCCCACGATCTTAAACACCACTATAAGATCGCCTCTCAGCTTCCTGCGCTCCAAGAAATAAAGGCCGAGCCTTTCCAACCTTTCCCTACAGCTCGGGCCCTCGAGTCATGACAACATCCTCGTAAATCTTCTCTACACTCTCTCCAGCTTAACAATATCCTTCCTATGTCCTTCTGTTGCTGGCCCTGCTTTTTTTCCGGCCTTCTCTTCCCTCCATTTCCCTTCCCTACATTTTCAGTCTGAAGAAGGGTCCAGTCCCAAAACGTCACCCATCCTTTTTATCCAGTGATGTTACTCCATCACTTTGTGTCTGTCTTTGATATATACCAGCATCTGCAGTTCCTTTCGACGCACAATTCCCTTCCTATAGCAGGACGGCCAAAACTGAACACGATAAACGAAGAGGAACTATTTCTGCTGGTCAGAAGGTTTCCAAGCAGGTAACAGATCCAAGGGGGAAACCAAGCATTTCAGTAATGAACTTTCAGGAGTAACTGGACTTCTACAACTAGGGTAGGCACAAAATGCTGGAGTAACTCAGCGGGTCAGGCAGCATCTCTGGAGAGAAGGAATGGGTGACGTTTCGGGTCGACACCCTTCTTCAGTCTGATGTCAGGGGCAAAGATAGGATGTAGTCGGAGACAGGAAGACTGGTGGGAGAACTGGGAAGGGGGAGGGGATGGAGAGAGAGGGAAAGCAGGGACTATCTGAAGTTAGAGAAGTCAATGTTCATACTGCTGGGGTGTAAGCTGCCCAAGCGAAATATGAGGTGCCGTTCCTCCAATTTGCGGTGGGCCTCACTCTGACAATGGAGGAGGCCCATGACAGAAAGGTCAGACTGGGAGTGGGAGGGGGAGTTAAAGTGCTGAGCCACCGGGAAATCATGTTGGTTAAGGCGGACTGAGCGAAGATGTTGAGCGAAGCGATCGCCGAGCCTGCGCTTGGTCTCGCCGATAAGTTGACACCTGGAACAGCGGATACAATGGATGAGGTTGGAGAAGGTGCAGGTGAACCTCTGCCTCACCTGGAAAGACTGTTTGGGTCCTTGGATGGAGTCGAGGGGGGAGGTAAAGGGACAGGTGTTGCATCTCCTGCGGTTGCAGGGGAAAGTGCCCGGGGATGGGGTGGTTTGGGTGGGAAGGGACGAGTGGACCAGAGAGTTTCGGAGGGAACGGTCTCTGTGGAAAGCAGAGAGGGGAGGGGATGGGAAGATATGGCCAGTGGTGGGGTCCCGTTGGAGGTGACGGAAATGTTGGAGGAAAATGTTTGCCCCGCCCCCTCCCCTGACATCGGTCTGAGGAAGGGTCTCGACCCGAAAAGTCACCCATTCCTTCTCTCCAGTGAAGCTGCCTGACCCGCTGAGTTACTCCAGCATTTTGCGTCTGCCTTCGATTTAAACCAGCATCTGCAATTTTCTTTCCTATCCTTCTACAACTAGGGATTCTCTTCCACAAACACCAACCAATGGAAGCTCAGATGTTGATTTAAATGAGAGATTGATGGACTTTTGTTAAACCAAAACATTCTGGGACAAAGAGAATGTATAACTTGAGTCAAAGCCCAGATCAGAAATCAGGTGGCAGACCTCGGGTGCTGTCTGTGTGGAGTTTACACGTTCTCCCTGTGACCACGTAGGTTTCCTTCAGGTGCTCCGGTTTCATATCATATCATATCATATATATACAGCCGGAAACAGGCCTTTTTGGCCCTCCAAGTCCATGCCGCCCAGTGATCCCCGTACATTAGCACTATCCTACACCCACTAAGGACAATTTTTACATTTACCCAGCCAATTAACCTACATACCTGTACGTCTTTGGAGTGTGGGAGGAAACCGAAGATCTCGGAGAAAACCCACGCAGGTCACGGGGAGAACGTACAAACTCCTTACAGTGCAGCACCCGTAGTCAGGATCGAACCTGAGTCTCCGGCGCTGCATTCGCTGTAAAGCAGCAACTCTACCCTGTGTAGGTTTGTTGGTTAATTGGCCCTCTATAAATTACCCCCAGTGTGAGGGGAGTCGATGAGAGAGTGGGATCACATAGAACTAGTGTGAACGGGTGCTCGATGGTCAGCATGGACTCGGTGGGCCGAAGGGCCTGATTCCGTTCTGTATCATTAAAGAATTAAAACTAAAGAATAATCTCAGTGATGGAGGAACAGGTTTTAATTGGCTGTGTAGCTTCCTCCTGCATAAATTAGATATTTTCACACAGAGGGTGGCGGGTGTATGGAACAAGCTGCCAGAGGAGGTAGTTGATGTTGGGACTATCCCATCATTTAAGAATAAAGAGGAGGCCATTTAAAACTGAGATGAGAAAAAACTTTTTCACCCAGAGAGTTGTGAATTTAAGAAGCAGTTAGACAGGTACATGGATTGGACAGGTTTGGAGGGATATGGACCAAACGCAGGCAGGTGGGACTAGTGTAGCTGGGACTAGTGTAGCTGGGACATGTTGGCCGGTGTGGGCAAGTTGGGCCGAAGGGCCTGATTCCACACTGTATCACTCTGTGACTCCATCGCTATATCTATGTGATGGAGGGTGTGAATGTTTACTGTCGGGTCTGATGTGGATTTAAGATCTTTCGGATTGGAGCACAAGAACGTTACTGGAACTGAAGGCCTTGAGTGATAAGCAAATTGGTTATGCCTTTCTAATTTCCTGTCTCTGGTGGTATTGGAGTCACTGCCAGACAACGGTGGAGGTGAATATGAAATCAAGATTGTAAGAACAAAGCCCATGCCTACATTAACAGTACAAAGTGGAAGTAACCCAGTTAATAAAGCACCTTGAGTTTACAAAGTCACAGAGGTATACAACGAGAAATAGGGCCTTCAGCCCAACTTGCCTATGCTGACCAACATGCCCCATCTACACTAGTCCCACATGCCTGCGTTTGCCCCATGTCTCACTAAACCTAACCTCTCTATGTACCTGTCTTAATGTTTCTTACACATTGTGATAGTCCCTGCCTCAATTACCTCCTCCAATAGCTCGTTCCATACACCCACCACCCTTTGTGTAAAAATGTTACCCCTCTGGTTCCTATTAAATCTTTCCCCTCTCACTTTAAACATGACATCTGTTTCTTGATTCCCCAACTCTGGGCAAAAGACCCCATGCGTTTACCCCAGTAATCAATAATCCCACATTGATCTAAACTCCTCACAAAATGTATTCCAGGTTTATTTGATTCATTTCATAAGTTCATAAGTTCTAGGAGCAGAATTAGGCCATTCGGCCCATCAAGTCCACTACGCCCAATCATGGCTGATCTATCTCTGCCTCTCACCCCCATCCTCCTGCCTTCTCCCCATAACCCCTGACACCCGTACTAATCAAGAATCTATTAAACTCCACCTTAAGAATGTCCCTTGACTTGGCCTCCACATCCATCTGTGGCAATGAATTCCAGATTCACTACCCTCTAACTAAAGAAATTCCTCCTCATTTCCTTCATAAAGGTACATCCTTGTATTCTGAGGCTGTGCCCTCTGGTCCTAGACTCCCCCACCAGTGGAAACATCCTCTCCACATCCACTCAACCCAGGCCTTTCACTATTCGGTAACTTTCAATGAGGTCCCCCCTCTCTCATCCTTCTAAACTCTAGCGAGTACAGGCCCAGCACCGTCAAATGCACCCCATCATCCCTGGGACCGTTCTTGTACCCCTCCTCTGGACACCCTCCAATGCCAACTCCATAAGTGTACATGGAAAAAAGTAGCCTGTTACTTTCTGTGCAGAAACAAGGAATTACAGATGATGGTTTGCCAAGGAAAGACACAAAATGCTAAAGTAACTCAAAGGGTCATGCAGCATCTCTGAAGAAAGGTCCCAACCCCAAGCATCACCTATGCATAGATAGGCACAAAAGTG